>NW_028263423.1:57500-76590 GCF_051168715.1 Poecilia mexicana
TTCATTTAATCACAGTTTAGATTTTTTTATAAAACTTTTTTTATCATCCATCCAAAATGGTTTGGAATTCTGATCCTCTGGATTATGAGGATGACAACTGGACAACAGTCCACTACCACCGCGGCAGACAACGCAACCGGCAACTGGAGAACCGCTACCTCCGGAGCTACGAAGCGGCACCGAACAACTGGGACCCCCCTCAACAACGCTGGAGGCCCAGCTATGCTTCGGTGACCCGCTACCCCACGGCGGATCGCAGCAGAAGCTCCGGTCCACAACACCGCCAGCGGCAGTACCCTCCTTCCCGACACGGCGGATCCTTCCAGCCACGTCAGAGGTACCCTCCGCAACGCCGTGAGCCGCGTCCTTATGGTCGCGATGTGGACTTCCGACCACAACCATACCGCTCCCAGCCCCGCAACCAGTACCGCCAACCACGTACTGACTCCCGGGGCTGGAACAACAACGGAGCACCACGTCGGAACCACAACCAGCAGCATCAGCACCAGCAACATCAGTGGCAACAGCAGCAGCGCCAGCAACGGAGACAGCAGCGACAGCAGCCTCAGCAGCGGCAGCAACGCCAGCCCCAACCACGCCCAGCACCACGGAACAGGCCGAACCGCACCGAATACCAGCAATCGGACGACCCGGACTTTACCGTTAAGGTCAGATCCCTACACAGGCTGCTTAAAGCCACCCACCACCTCAACAATGTATCCCAGAAAGATCGTGACCCACCGGCCATCCAGCGGATCACCATCAACCTGGCTGAGGCGATCAAACCTGCCAATCCATCAATTAAAACACTCGATTTAATTGATGGAAATGCCAGGAACTGGGCCTTCAACACAATGTGCATCCTGAGGCAACACTATCAGGATGTGCAAGAAGAAGAAAAACAGCTGCTTCTGGCACTAGGTGGCGACATGCTGCAACCGCTGGAGGTTGCTGTGAAATGGGCCAAACGCAACCTGGGCAAAAGATTCAACCCATCTGTAGCAGATGATGTCCAGGCTTACCTGCTGGCCTCAGATGATGATGGGGCTCCCCCCTCTCCTGCTGGATCCTCTGCTGCTTCCTCCTCCTCCTCATCCAACCCATCCTCTCGGCACCTGAATACAGAGGATGATGGGCCACCTCAGCAAGCTGCAGAAACAGAGGGTGAACCTGCTGATCACCCTCCACCAACTCAAGCTGCAACTACAGAGGAGGAGGATGAATATGATTACTTCCACCGTTCCCCCTCCCAACCGGTGGTCCCTCGATCTTCCCCCTCCTCTTCCTCCTCCTCTCCCTCCCCCCCTCCTCCCCCACCCCCTAGACCTGTCATGTCAACCACAGCTACCATGACAGATCCTCCCCAAAATGACTGGTCACCTGTGACATCTGTGAGGAGCCTGGATGCAGCATGCAGCCCCCCTCCCCCTCACCATGCAGCAGAGAACATCACTCCTCTGCCCCAACGTCAGCAGGACCCAGCCAGAGAAACCACCTCTGTCCCCCGGAGAACAGCTCAAACCCCTGTGCCTGCTCCTCCACAGAGAAGGTCAACTCCTGCTCTAGATGAGGACATCTCCTTTGTGGCTGAGTTCCTGCAGGAGGAGCTCCAGAGATACAGATCTCCATCTACCCGCTCCTCCACCCCCACACCCTCCCTTCGTGAAGTTCGAATGACCTCTCTGCGACCCAGGATGGCCCCCATCCAACGCAGGCTACAGGTCAGCACTCAACGTAAGCTCACGTTTGGTGTTCCTGCCTCTGTCTCCTCCACGGCCGGCCCCACGGGCCCTTCTGTCGGCCGGGCCCTGATGACAGCCGGGCAGGAGGGCGTCCTGTCCAAGACCAGGAACTGGGCCCTCAACCTCGACAGCAGATGTGTCATCATCGGAGACTCCAACGTAGCGAGGTTCCCGAACGTGAGCAACCCTGATCTGCAGGTCATCAGCTTCTCCGGTGCCAGATGGAGACATCTGACACACCTGTTTGGAAGAACGCAGATCAACGAGGGTGTCGAGCGTCTGATCCTCTCTCTGGGGATCAACCACAGATCCCAGAGAAACAAGGAAGCTGTTGTGAGAGAGATGAAGGCGGCTGTGAGAGCTGCCAGGACCAAGTGTCCTAATGCAGATGTTTATGTTCCTGAGGTCAACTTCTCATCTGCTCTGCCTC
The DNA here is from genome assembly GCF_051168715.1 of Poecilia mexicana. Taxonomy (NCBI): domain Eukaryota; kingdom Metazoa; phylum Chordata; class Actinopteri; order Cyprinodontiformes; family Poeciliidae; genus Poecilia; species Poecilia mexicana. Next base: position 59,673 of record NW_028263423.1, read on the forward strand.
AACATGAACAGGCAATCCTCTCTCACCTGAACACTCACATCATGCAGCTTCCTCTCTACATCCCTGCACTGAAGAAGACGTCCTTCACGGTGGCCAGGGACAGAATCCACTGGACCAAGGCCACTGCATCCCGTCTTCTCAACCACTGGGGTGAGTGGTTAAAATAGATTGCCCTGAGAGCCTTGGAGAGAAGGAAGGGCACTCTCAGATTGTACATAATAATATCTGTAATCTTTCAAAATCCTTTATTCTGAGTGATGCACAGCGTTCCCTTTTGAGCAGAGGTCTAACCTTCATTCCTAGTCAGGTTGACAATAAACAAATAACTAAAATGCAAATGAGGTTTGAATTACAAAAGTATCACAGAAGAATTAAACTAGCAGTGTATTACAAGGATGATGTATCTAACAGTAATAAGAACCTACCTTTCTTACCTGAATCCGACTGGTCTCCTCCAATCGACGCTCTTCCTCCTGAGGTGGGAAAATTAATTAATAAAGATCTAAAATACCTAGATAAAAACTTTAAATTTAGTAAAACCATACCTAACCTAACTATAGAAGAAAGCAAAGCACTTAAAGAATTAATGGATAACAAGAATATAATAATTAAACCTGCTGATAAAGGCAGTGCTATTGTGATTATGGATAGAGAACAGTACCTGTGGGAGGGCTATAAACAATTATACAATCAAACATATTATAAGAAATTGGATGCTCCTATTTATAAAGAAACAGCCCCCCTAATTAGAAAAATAATTGACAATCTACATAAAAAGAAATTCATTAATGCTAAACAAAAATCTTACCTGCTTGGGCCTCCTGAACCCAGAGCCAGGAGATTTTATTTGCTCCCTAAAATACACAAAAAAAGAGAAGCTTGGAGCAAGAAAAATGAGATCCCACATGGAAGACCAATTGTTTCAGACTGTGGGAGTGAAACATATAACACAGCAGAATTTATTGATCATTATTTATACCCTCTATCCATATTACACAAAAGCTATATTAAAGATACCTATGATTTTATTGAAAAAATCAAATTAATTTCCCTACCTCAGGACTCTATTCTATTTACCATTGACATAGACAGTTTGTACACTAACATTGATATAAATGAAGGAATTAGTTGCATTAAAAGAATATTCTTTAAGTACCCAGATTCGAGGAGGCCAGATCGTGAATTAATCCAGCTGCTGGAGATCAACCTGAAAAGGAATGACTTTGTTTTTGACGGAAACTTCTTCCTGCAAGTGAAAGGTACAGCCATGGGTAAAAAATTTGCACCTGCCTATGCAAATATATTCATGGCTGACTGGGAGGAGGGTGCCCTCAGCACTTGCAGAAAGACCCCTTTATTTTATTTCAGATACCTGGACGACATCTGGGGGGTCTGGACTCATTCTGAAGAAGACTTTAAGGAATTCCTCAATCATTTAAACACATACAATCCCTCCATTACAGTCAAGTCCACTACAAGCGTTAAAGCGGTAGATTTTCTGGACACAACCACCTTTAAAGGACCAAATTTTGACACGACACACAAATTGGATATCAAGGTTTTTTTCAAAGAAACAGACACACATGCCCTCTTATTTAAAACCAGTTATCACCCAAGGCACACATATGCCGGCCTCATCAAGTCACAACTCCTCAGATTCCACAGGATATGTACGCAGAGAGCAGATTTTGAGGAGGCTGTTAAGATCCTGTTCTCTGCACTTTCCAAAAGAGGATATTCCAGGACTTTCCTCAGGGCATGTAGGAAAGGCTTCCTTGAGTCCAGACCCCCCGATCCGTCTCCCCTACTTCCTCTGATCACAACCTTCACCTCTTCAGCAGGCCAATTTGTATATAATATTAAACAAAATTTCACCAAATTCCAATCAGAAACCTCTTTACTTCAAAATTATAGAATAATTGCGGCATATAAAAGGAACAAAAATTTGAGAGACTTCCTAGTTAAAGCTGAAGTCAAACCTCTGGAGAAACCCAAGGTGAAAGGTCAGAGTGATTTTTTCAAACAGTTGAGTTGGGTACAAAATAAATTTAACAACACAATTTTTAAATTAGATCAATTAGGCCACCCTAAATTAAAAAATTGTGTTTATCTAATCACATGTAAAATTTGTAAAATGAATTATGTCGGCGAAACGGGAAACACCCTCCTCACCCGTTTTGTCCAACACAGACATAATATTCAAAAGCAAAAAAAGACACATGTACCCCTAATTCGACACTTTATTAGGCACGGTTGGACCTCTGTTTCGGCTCTGGTGCTGAACTCCAACCCGGCGTGGTCTCCGGCCCAGAGGAGGAGAGCTGAAAGGCTCTGGATCCACAGGTTGGACACTAAGATCCCCAGGGGCCTCAACGAGAGATAGGCTGCACTGTTGATTCTCCGGGCGGGACGTGCCCGTGCATCTGGGCGGGGTAGAGGGTAAGAGGCATTGGTTTGGGGAACCAATATTGGTTTCCTGACCTTTGACCTTGAACCCAAACCCTGCTCCAACCCGCAACACTCGTCCTAACCAGCCAGTGCCTCCCGCCTGGGTTCTTCTTCAGTGTCCTGTCTTCTCTGTGGTGACCATGGGATCCCTCCACACCTGTTTAAAACACAGAAACAATCAAGGATTAGTGCCTAAACCTAAAGTCCCATTCCCTTGCCTAATCCTAACCTTTGACCCCCTCCTAATTTGAATATCTTTCTTTATGCCCTTACCAAAGATTTTTCTCTAACCCTAACCATCCTAATTTGTATATTTTTTTTTTTTTTTATGCCCTTACCAAAGATTTTTTTCTAACCCTAACCACTTAAAACTATGCATTATTAACCCTAATTTATAATTTTAACCCTAAATGTAAATATTTCCCCTAACCAAAATCCCTAAACACTCACGCTGTGCATCACCTGTCTTAATTTATATGTTTGACTTTTATTTTTAATCCTGAACGGTTGAATAAAAGTTGTTTAAAACCTAATTTTTATTAAAACATGTATATATAATGTAAATATTGAACTATCCTTGTAAATATGTAAATATGTTGCATAATTTTATTGATTTTCTATGGTTTTGCCATCCTGACCTGTAAATATGTTTGTTGGCCTTCCACTGCACTGGATACAGTTCCTTTTTTTGACCAGTAGGGGGCGGGAGCGCTATTTGGTGTTTGTATATGTTTAAATCTCCTCCTCAGCCTCCCCCCTCCCTTCCTGTTCTATGACGTGTTACCTGCACTCGTTCGGCCAATCAGAGCCAACTGTTTATTCTGCTTGTTTGAAGTGCGAAATTTGAAACTGTTCTGCTTTATATACTTGAATCTTAACCGATGTTCTTAGTTGAGACAGCAGACTGCCTGATGAAGGTTTAATTTTGACCGAAACGTCGCGTTTTGTTTGCTTGTCTCGTGTTCTGAATAAAATAAGTGCCGAACGGCCTTAAAAGCAGTTCAGTTTTCCCGATTTTTCATTTATTCTATTTTAGTTAATTTTTATTTTTTCATTTAATCACAGTTTAGATTTTTTTATAAAACTTTTTTTATCATCCATCCAAAATGGTTTGGAATTCTGATCCTCTGGATTATGAGGATGACAACTGGACAACAGTCCACTACCACCGCGGCAGACAACGCAACCGGCAACTGGAGAACCGCTACCTCCGGAGCTACGAAGCGGCACCGAACAACTGGGACCCCCCTCAACAACGCTGGAGGCCCAGCTATGCTTCGGTGACCCGCTACCCCACGGCGGATCGCAGCAGAAGCTCCGGTCCACAACACCGCCAGCGGCAGTACCCTCCTTCCCGACACGGCGGATCCTTCCAGCCACGTCAGAGGTACCCTCCGCAACGCCGTGAGCCGCGTCCTTATGGTCGCGATGTGGACTTCCGACCACAACCATACCGCTCCCAGCCCCGCAACCAGTACCGCCAACCACGTACTGACTCCCGGGGCTGGAACAACAACGGAGCACCACGTCGGAACCACAACCAGCAGCATCAGCACCAGCAACATCAGTGGCAACAGCAGCAGCGCCAGCAACGGAGACAGCAGCGACAGCAGCCTCAGCAGCGGCAGCAACGCCAGCCCCAACCACGCCCAGCACCACGGAACAGGCCGAACCGCACCGAATACCAGCAATCGGACGACCCGGACTTTACCGTTAAGGTCAGATCCCTACACAGGCTGCTTAAAGCCACCCACCACCTCAACAATGTATCCCAGAAAGATCGTGACCCACCGGCCATCCAGCGGATCACCATCAACCTGGCTGAGGCGATCAAACCTGCCAATCCATCAATTAAAACACTCGATTTAATTGATGGAAATGCCAGGAACTGGGCCTTCAACACAATGTGCATCCTGAGGCAACACTATCAGGATGTGCAAGAAGAAGAAAAACAGCTGCTTCTGGCACTAGGTGGCGACATGCTGCAACCGCTGGAGGTTGCTGTGAAATGGGCCAAACGCAACCTGGGCAAAAGATTCAACCCATCTGTAGCAGATGATGTCCAGGCTTACCTGCTGGCCTCAGATGATGATGGGGCTCCCCCCTCTCCTGCTGGATCCTCTGCTGCTTCCTCCTCCTCCTCATCCAACCCATCCTCTCGGCACCTGAATACAGAGGATGATGGGCCACCTCAGCAAGCTGCAGAAACAGAGGGTGAACCTGCTGATCACCCTCCACCAACTCAAGCTGCAACTACAGAGGAGGAGGATGAATATGATTACTTCCACCGTTCCCCCTCCCAACCGGTGGTCCCTCGATCTTCCCCCTCCTCTTCCTCCTCCTCTCCCTCCCCCCCTCCTCCCCCACCCCCTAGACCTGTCATGTCAACCACAGCTACCATGACAGATCCTCCCCAAAATGACTGGTCACCTGTGACATCTGTGAGGAGCCTGGATGCAGCATGCAGCCCCCCTCCCCCTCACCATGCAGCAGAGAACATCACTCCTCTGCCCCAACGTCAGCAGGACCCAGCCAGAGAAACCACCTCTGTCCCCCGGAGAACAGCTCAAACCCCTGTGCCTGCTCCTCCACAGAGAAGGTCAACTCCTGCTCTAGATGAGGACATCTCCTTTGTGGCTGAGTTCCTGCAGGAGGAGCTCCAGAGATACAGATCTCCATCTACCCGCTCCTCCACCCCCACACCCTCCCTTCGTGAAGTTCGAATGACCTCTCTGCGACCCAGGATGGCCCCCATCCAACGCAGGCTACAGGTCAGCACTCAACGTAAGCTCACGTTTGGTGTTCCTGCCTCTGTCTCCTCCACGGCCGGCCCCACGGGCCCTTCTGTCGGCCGGGCCCTGATGACAGCCGGGCAGGAGGGCGTCCTGTCCAAGACCAGGAACTGGGCCCTCAACCTCGACAGCAGATGTGTCATCATCGGAGACTCCAACGTAGCGAGGTTCCCGAACGTGAGCAACCCTGATCTGCAGGTCATCAGCTTCTCCGGTGCCAGATGGAGACATCTGACACACCTGTTTGGAAGAACGCAGATCAACGAGGGTGTCGAGCGTCTGATCCTCTCTCTGGGGATCAACCACAGATCCCAGAGAAACAAGGAAGCTGTTGTGAGAGAGATGAAGGCGGCTGTGAGAGCTGCCAGGACCAAGTGTCCTAATGCAGATGTTTATGTTCCTGAGGTCAACTTCTCATCTGCTCTGCCTCAACATGAACAGGCAATCCTCTCTCACCTGAACACTCACATCATGCAGCTTCCTCTCTACATCCCTGCACTGAAGAAGACGTCCTTCACGGTGGCCAGGGACAGAATCCACTGGACCAAGGCCACTGCATCCCGTCTTCTCAACCACTGGGGTGAGTGGTTAAAATAGATTGCCCTGAGAGCCTTGGAGAGAAGGAAGGGCACTCTCAGATTGTACATAATAATATCTGTAATCTTTCAAAATCCTTTATTCTGAGTGATGCACAGCGTTCCCTTTTGAGCAGAGGTCTAACCTTCATTCCTAGTCAGGTTGACAATAAACAAATAACTAAAATGCAAATGAGGTTTGAATTACAAAAGTATCACAGAAGAATTAAACTAGCAGTGTATTACAAGGATGATGTATCTAACAGTAATAAGAACCTACCTTTCTTACCTGAATCCGACTGGTCTCCTCCAATCGACGCTCTTCCTCCTGAGGTGGGAAAATTAATTAATAAAGATCTAAAATACCTAGATAAAAACTTTAAATTTAGTAAAACCATACCTAACCTAACTATAGAAGAAAGCAAAGCACTTAAAGAATTAATGGATAACAAGAATATAATAATTAAACCTGCTGATAAAGGCAGTGCTATTGTGATTATGGATAGAGAACAGTACCTGTGGGAGGGCTATAAACAATTATACAATCAAACATATTATAAGAAATTGGATGCTCCTATTTATAAAGAAACAGCCCCCCTAATTAGAAAAATAATTGACAATCTACATAAAAAGAAATTCATTAATGCTAAACAAAAATCTTACCTGCTTGGGCCTCCTGAACCCAGAGCCAGGAGATTTTATTTGCTCCCTAAAATACACAAAAAAAGAGAAGCTTGGAGCAAGAAAAATGAGATCCCACATGGAAGACCAATTGTTTCAGACTGTGGGAGTGAAACATATAACACAGCAGAATTTATTGATCATTATTTATACCCTCTATCCATATTACACAAAAGCTATATTAAAGATACCTATGATTTTATTGAAAAAATCAAATTAATTTCCCTACCTCAGGACTCTATTCTATTTACCATTGACATAGACAGTTTGTACACTAACATTGATATAAATGAAGGAATTAGTTGCATTAAAAGAATATTCTTTAAGTACCCAGATTCGAGGAGGCCAGATCGTGAATTAATCCAGCTGCTGGAGATCAACCTGAAAAGGAATGACTTTGTTTTTGACGGAAACTTCTTCCTGCAAGTGAAAGGTACAGCCATGGGTAAAAAATTTGCACCTGCCTATGCAAATATATTCATGGCTGACTGGGAGGAGGGTGCCCTCAGCACTTGCAGAAAGACCCCTTTATTTTATTTCAGATACCTGGACGACATCTGGGGGGTCTGGACTCATTCTGAAGAAGACTTTAAGGAATTCCTCAATCATTTAAACACATACAATCCCTCCATTACAGTCAAGTCCACTACAAGCGTTAAAGCGGTAGATTTTCTGGACACAACCACCTTTAAAGGACCAAATTTTGACACGACACACAAATTGGATATCAAGGTTTTTTTCAAAGAAACAGACACACATGCCCTCTTATTTAAAACCAGTTATCACCCAAGGCACACATATGCCGGCCTCATCAAGTCACAACTCCTCAGATTCCACAGGATATGTACGCAGAGAGCAGATTTTGAGGAGGCTGTTAAGATCCTGTTCTCTGCACTTTCCAAAAGAGGATATTCCAGGACTTTCCTCAGGGCATGTAGGAAAGGCTTCCTTGAGTCCAGACCCCCCGATCCGTCTCCCCTACTTCCTCTGATCACAACCTTCACCTCTTCAGCAGGCCAATTTGTATATAATATTAAACAAAATTTCACCAAATTCCAATCAGAAACCTCTTTACTTCAAAATTATAGAATAATTGCGGCATATAAAAGGAACAAAAATTTGAGAGACTTCCTAGTTAAAGCTGAAGTCAAACCTCTGGAGAAACCCAAGGTGAAAGGTCAGAGTGATTTTTTCAAACAGTTGAGTTGGGTACAAAATAAATTTAACAACACAATTTTTAAATTAGATCAATTAGGCCACCCTAAATTAAAAAATTGTGTTTATCTAATCACATGTAAAATTTGTAAAATGAATTATGTCGGCGAAACGGGAAACACCCTCCTCACCCGTTTTGTCCAACACAGACATAATATTCAAAAGCAAAAAAAGACACATGTACCCCTAATTCGACACTTTATTAGGCACGGTTGGACCTCTGTTTCGGCTCTGGTGCTGAACTCCAACCCGGCGTGGTCTCCGGCCCAGAGGAGGAGAGCTGAAAGGCTCTGGATCCACAGGTTGGACACTAAGATCCCCAGGGGCCTCAACGAGAGATAGGCTGCACTGTTGATTCTCCGGGCGGGACGTGCCCGTGCATCTGGGCGGGGTAGAGGGTAAGAGGCATTGGTTTGGGGAACCAATATTGGTTTCCTGACCTTTGACCTTGAACCCAAACCCTGCTCCAACCCGCAACACTCGTCCTAACCAGCCAGTGCCTCCCGCCTGGGTTCTTCTTCAGTGTCCTGTCTTCTCTGTGGTGACCATGGGATCCCTCCACACCTGTTTAAAACACAGAAACAATCAAGGATTAGTGCCTAAACCTAAAGTCCCATTCCCTTGCCTAATCCTAACCTTTGACCCCCTCCTAATTTGAATATCTTTCTTTATGCCCTTACCAAAGATTTTTCTCTAACCCTAACCATCCTAATTTGTATATTTTTCTTTTATGCCCTTACCAAAGATTTTTTTCTAACCCTAACCACTTAAAACTATGCATTATTAACCCTAATTTATAATTTTAACCCTAAATGTAAATATTTCCCCTAACCAAAATCCCTAAACACTCACGCTGTGCATCACCTGTCTTAATTTATATGTTTGACTTTTATTTTTAATCCTGAACGGTTGAATAAAAGTTGTTTAAAACCTAATTTTTATTAAAACATGTATATATAATGTAAATATTGAACTATCCTTGTAAATATGTAAATATGTTGCATAATTTTATTGATTTTCTATGGTTTTGCCATCCTGACCTGTAAATATGTTTGTTGGCCTTCCACTGCACTGGATACAGTTCCTTTTTTTGACCAGTAGGGGGCGGGAGCGCTATTTGGTGTTTGTATATGTTTAAATCTCCTCCTCAGCCTCCCCCCTCCCTTCCTGTTCTATGACGTGTTACCTGCACTCGTTCGGCCAATCAGAGCCAACTGTTTATTCTGCTTGTTTGAAGTGCGAAATTTGAAACTGTTCTGCTTTATATACTTGAATCTTAACCGATGTTCTTAGTTGAGACAGCAGACTGCCTGATGAAGGTTTAATTTTGACCGAAACGTCGCGTTTTGTTTGCTTGTCTCGTGTTCTGAATAAAATAAGTGCCGAACGGCCTTAAAAGCAGTTCAGTTTTCCCGATTTTTCATTTATTCTATTTTAGTTAATTTTTATTTTTTCATTTAATCACAGTTTAGATTTTTTTATAAAACTTTTTTTATCATCCATCCAAAATGGTTTGGAATTCTGATCCTCTGGATTATGAGGATGACAACTGGACAACAGTCCACTACCACCGCGGCAGACAACGCAACCGGCAACTGGAGAACCGCTACCTCCGGAGCTACGAAGCGGCACCGAACAACTGGGACCCCCCTCAACAACGCTGGAGGCCCAGCTATGCTTCGGTGACCCGCTACCCCACGGCGGATCGCAGCAGAAGCTCCGGTCCACAACACCGCCAGCGGCAGTACCCTCCTTCCCGACACGGCGGATCCTTCCAGCCACGTCAGAGGTACCCTCCGCAACGCCGTGAGCCGCGTCCTTATGGTCGCGATGTGGACTTCCGACCACAACCATACCGCTCCCAGCCCCGCAACCAGTACCGCCAACCACGTACTGACTCCCGGGGCTGGAACAACAACGGAGCACCACGTCGGAACCACAACCAGCAGCATCAGCACCAGCAACATCAGTGGCAACAGCAGCAGCGCCAGCAACGGAGACAGCAGCGACAGCAGCCTCAGCAGCGGCAGCAACGCCAGCCCCAACCACGCCCAGCACCACGGAACAGGCCGAACCGCACCGAATACCAGCAATCGGACGACCCGGACTTTACCGTTAAGGTCAGATCCCTACACAGGCTGCTTAAAGCCACCCACCACCTCAACAATGTATCCCAGAAAGATCGTGACCCACCGGCCATCCAGCGGATCACCATCAACCTGGCTGAGGCGATCAAACCTGCCAATCCATCAATTAAAACACTCGATTTAATTGATGGAAATGCCAGGAACTGGGCCTTCAACACAATGTGCATCCTGAGGCAACACTATCAGGATGTGCAAGAAGAAGAAAAACAGCTGCTTCTGGCACTAGGTGGCGACATGCTGCAACCGCTGGAGGTTGCTGTGAAATGGGCCAAACGCAACCTGGGCAAAAGATTCAACCCATCTGTAGCAGATGATGTCCAGGCTTACCTGCTGGCCTCAGATGATGATGGGGCTCCCCCCTCTCCTGCTGGATCCTCTGCTGCTTCCTCCTCCTCCTCATCCAACCCATCCTCTCGGCACCTGAATACAGAGGATGATGGGCCACCTCAGCAAGCTGCAGAAACAGAGGGTGAACCTGCTGATCACCCTCCACCAACTCAAGCTGCAACTACAGAGGAGGAGGATGAATATGATTACTTCCACCGTTCCCCCTCCCAACCGGTGGTCCCTCGATCTTCCCCCTCCTCTTCCTCCTCCTCTCCCTCCCCCCCTCCTCCCCCACCCCCTAGACCTGTCATGTCAACCACAGCTACCATGACAGATCCTCCCCAAAATGACTGGTCACCTGTGACATCTGTGAGGAGCCTGGATGCAGCATGCAGCCCCCCTCCCCCTCACCATGCAGCAGAGAACATCACTCCTCTGCCCCAACGTCAGCAGGACCCAGCCAGAGAAACCACCTCTGTCCCCCGGAGAACAGCTCAAACCCCTGTGCCTGCTCCTCCACAGAGAAGGTCAACTCCTGCTCTAGATGAGGACATCTCCTTTGTGGCTGAGTTCCTGCAGGAGGAGCTCCAGAGATACAGATCTCCATCTACCCGCTCCTCCACCCCCACACCCTCCCTTCGTGAAGTTCGAATGACCTCTCTGCGACCCAGGATGGCCCCCATCCAACGCAGGCTACAGGTCAGCACTCAACGTAAGCTCACGTTTGGTGTTCCTGCCTCTGTCTCCTCCACGGCCGGCCCCACGGGCCCTTCTGTCGGCCGGGCCCTGATGACAGCCGGGCAGGAGGGCGTCCTGTCCAAGACCAGGAACTGGGCCCTCAACCTCGACAGCAGATGTGTCATCATCGGAGACTCCAACGTAGCGAGGTTCCCGAACGTGAGCAACCCTGATCTGCAGGTCATCAGCTTCTCCGGTGCCAGATGGAGACATCTGACACACCTGTTTGGAAGAACGCAGATCAACGAGGGTGTCGAGCGTCTGATCCTCTCTCTGGGGATCAACCACAGATCCCAGAGAAACAAGGAAGCTGTTGTGAGAGAGATGAAGGCGGCTGTGAGAGCTGCCAGGACCAAGTGTCCTAATGCAGATGTTTATGTTCCTGAGGTCAACTTCTCATCTGCTCTGCCTCAACATGAACAGGCAATCCTCTCTCACCTGAACACTCACATCATGCAGCTTCCTCTCTACATCCCTGCACTGAAGAAGACGTCCTTCACGGTGGCCAGGGACAGAATCCACTGGACCAAGGCCACTGCATCCCGTCTTCTCAACCACTGGGGTGAGTGGTTAAAATAGATTGCCCTGAGAGCCTTGGAGAGAAGGAAGGGCACTCTCAGATTGTACATAATAATATCTGTAATCTTTCAAAATCCTTTATTCTGAGTGATGCACAGCGTTCCCTTTTGAGCAGAGGTCTAACCTTCATTCCTAGTCAGGTTGACAATAAACAAATAACTAAAATGCAAATGAGGTTTGAATTACAAAAGTATCACAGAAGAATTAAACTAGCAGTGTATTACAAGGATGATGTATCTAACAGTAATAAGAACCTACCTTTCTTACCTGAATCCGACTGGTCTCCTCCAATCGACGCTCTTCCTCCTGAGGTGGGAAAATTAATTAATAAAGATCTAAAATACCTAGATAAAAACTTTAAATTTAGTAAAACCATACCTAACCTAACTATAGAAGAAAGCAAAGCACTTAAAGAATTAATGGATAACAAGAATATAATAATTAAACCTGCTGATAAAGGCAGTGCTATTGTGATTATGGATAGAGAACAGTACCTGTGGGAGGGCTATAAACAATTATACAATCAAACATATTATAAGAAATTGGATGCTCCTATTTATAAAGAAACAGCCCCCCTAATTAGAAAAATAATTGACAATCTACATAAAAAGAAATTCATTAATGCTAAACAAAAATCTTACCTGCTTGGGCCTCCTGAACCCAGAGCCAGGAGATTTTATTTGCTCCCTAAAATACACAAAAAAAGAGAAGCTTGGAGCAAGAAAAATGAGATCCCACATGGAAGACCAATTGTTTCAGACTGTGGGAGTGAAACATATAACACAGCAGAATTTATTGATCATTATTTATACCCTCTATCCATATTACACAAAAGCTATATTAAAGATACCTATGATTTTATTGAAAAAATCAAATTAATTTCCCTACCTCAGGACTCTATTCTATTTACCATTGACATAGACAGTTTGTACACTAACATTGATATAAATGAAGGAATTAGTTGCATTAAAAGAATATTCTTTAAGTACCCAGATTCGAGGAGGCCAGATCGTGAATTAATCCAGCTGCTGGAGATCAACCTGAAAAGGAATGACTTTGTTTTTGACGGAAACTTCTTCCTGCAAGTGAAAGGTACAGCCATGGGTAAAAAATTTGCACCTGCCTATGCAAATATATTCATGGCTGACTGGGAGGAGGGTGCCCTCAGCACTTGCAGAAAGACCCCTTTATTTTATTTCAGATACCTGGACGACATCTGGGGGGTCTGGACTCATTCTGAAGAAGACTTTAAGGAATTCCTCAATCATTTAAACACATACAATCCCTCCATTACAGTCAAGTCCACTACAAGCGTTAAAGCGGTAGATTTTCTGGACACAACCACCTTTAAAGGACCAAATTTTGACACGACACACAAATTGGATATCAAGGTTTTTTTCAAAGAAACAGACACACATGCCCTCTTATTTAAAACCAGTTATCACCCAAGGCACACATATGCCGGCCTCATCAAGTCACAACTCCTCAGATTCCACAGGATATGTACGCAGAGAGCAGATTTTGAGGAGGCTGTTAAGATCCTGTTCTCTGCACTTTCCAAAAGAGGATATTCCAGGACTTTCCTCAGGGCATGTAGGAAAGGCTTCCTTGAGTCCAGACCCCCCGATCCGTCTCCCCTACTTCCTCTGATCACAACCTTCACCTCTTCAGCAGGCCAATTTGTATATAATATTAAACAAAATTTCACCAAATTCCAATCAGAAACCTCTTTACTTCAAAATTATAGAATAATTGCGGCATATAAAAGGAACAAAAATTTGAGAGACTTCCTAGTTAAAGCTGAAGTCAAACCTCTGGAGAAACCCAAGGTGAAAGGTCAGAGTGATTTTTTCAAACAGTTGAGTTGGGTACAAAATAAATTTAACAACACAATTTTTAAATTAGATCAATTAGGCCACCCTAAATTAAAAAATTGTGTTTATCTAATCACATGTAAAATTTGTAAAATGAATTATGTCGGCGAAACGGGAAACACCCTCCTCACCCGTTTTGTCCAACACAGACATAATATTCAAAAGCAAAAAAAGACACATGTACCCCTAATTCGACACTTTATTAGGCACGGTTGGACCTCTGTTTCGGCTCTGGTGCTGAACTCCAACCCGGCGTGGTCTCCGGCCCAGAGGAGGAGAGCTGAAAGGCTCTGGATCCACAGGTTGGACACTAAGATCCCCAGGGGCCTCAACGAGAGATAGGCTGCACTGTTGATTCTCCGGGCGGGACGTGCCCGTGCATCTGGGCGGGGTAGAGGGTAAGAGGCATTGGTTTGGGGAACCAATATTGGTTTCCTGACCTTTGACCTTGAACCCAAACCCTGCTCCAACCCGCAACACTCGTCCTAACCAGCCAGTGCCTCCCGCCTGGGTTCTTCTTCAGTGTCCTGTCTTCTCTGTGGTGACCATGGGATCCCTCCACACCTGTTTAAAACACAGAAACAATCAAGGATTAGTGCCTAAACCTAAAGTCCCATTCCCTTGCCTAATCCTAACCTTTGACCCCCTCCTAATTTGAATATCTTTCTTTATGCCCTTACCAAAGATTTTTCTCTAACCCTAACCATCCTAATTTGTATATTTTTTTTTTTTTTTTTTTTTTTTTTTTTTTTTTTTTTTTTTTTATGCCCTTACCAAAGATTTTTTTCTAACCCTAACCACTTAAAACTATGCATTATTAACCCTAATTTATAATTTTAACCCTAAATGTAAATATTTCCCCTAACCAAAATCCCTAAACACTCACGCTGTGCATCACCTGTCTTAATTTATATGTTTGACTTTTATTTTTAATCCTGAACGGTTGAATAAAAGTTGTTTAAAACCTAATTTTTATTAAAACATGTATATATAATGTAAATATTGAACTATCCTTGTAAATATGTAAATATGTTGCATAATTTTATTGATTTTCTATGGTTTTGCCATCCTGACCTGTAAATATGTTTGTTGGCCTTCCACTGCACTGGATACAGTTCCTTTTTTTGACCAGTAGGGGGCGGGAGCGCTATTTGGTGTTTGTATATGTTTAAATCTCCTCCTCAGCCTCCCCCCTCCCTTCCTGTTCTATGACGTGTTACCTGCACTCGTTCGGCCAATCAGAGCCAACTGTTTATTCTGCTTGTTTGAAGTGCGAAATTTGAAACTGTTCTGCTTTATATACTTGAATCTTAACCGATGTTCTTAGTTGAGACAGCAGACTGCCTGATGAAGGTTTAATTTTGACCGAAACGTCGCGTTTTGTTTGCTTGTCTCGTGTTCTGAATAAAATAAGTGCCGAACGGCCTTAAAAGCAGTTCAGTTTTCCCGATTTTTCATTTATTCTATTTTAGTTAATTTTTATTTTTTCATTTAATCACAGTTTAGATTTTTTTATAAAACTTTTTTTATCATCCATCCAAAATGGTTTGGAATTCTGATCCTCTGGATTATGAGGATGACAACTGGACAACAGTCCACTACCACCGCGGCAGACAACGCAACCGGCAACTGGAGAACCGCTACCTCCGGAGCTACGAAGCGGCACCGAACAACTGGGACCCCCCTCAACAACGCTGGAGGCCCAGCTATGCTTCGGTGACCCGCTACCCCACGGCGGATCGCAGCAGAAGCTCCGGTCCACAACACCGCCAGCGGCAGTACCCTCCTTCCCGACACGGCGGATCCTTCCAGCCACGTCAGAGGTACCCTCCGCAACGCCGTGAGCCGCGTCCTTATGGTCGCGATGTGGACTTCCGACCACAACCATACCGCTCCCAGCCCCGCAACCAGTACCGCCAACCACGTACTGACTCCCGGGGCTGGAACAACAACGGAGCACCACGTCGGAACCACAACCAGCAGCATCAGCACCAGCAACATCAGTGGCAACAGCAGCAGCGCCAGCAACGGAGACAGCAGCGACAGCAGCCTCAGCAGCGGCAGCAACGCCAGCCCCAACCACGCCCAGCACCACGGAACAGGCCGAACCGCACCGAATACCAGCAATCGGACGACCCGGACTTTACCGTTAAGGTCAGATCCCTACACAGGCTGCTTAAAGCCACCCACCACCTCAACAATGTATCCCAGAAAGATCGTGACCCACCGGCCATCCAGCGGATCACCATCAACCTGGCTGAGGCGATCAAACCTGCCAATCCATCAATTAAAACACTCGATTTAATTGATGGAAATGCCAGGAACTGGGCCTTCAACACAATGTGCATCCTGAGGCAACACTATCAGGATGTGCAAGAAGAAGAAAAACAGCTGCTTCTGGCACTAGGTGGCGACATGCTGCAACCGCTGGAGGTTGCTGTGAAATGGGCCAAACGCAACCTGGGCAAAAGATTCAACCCATCTGTAGCAGATGATGTCCAGGCTTACCTGCTGGCCTCAGATGATGATGGGGCTCCCCCCTCTCCTGCTGGATCCTCTGCTGCTTCCTCCTCCTCCTCATCCAACCCATCCTCTCGGCACCTGAATACAGAGGATGATGGGCCACCTCAGCAAGCTGCAGAAACAGAGGGTGAACCTGCTGATCACCCTCCACCAACTCAAGCTGCAACTACAGAGGAGGAGGATGAATATGATTACTTCCACCGTTCCCCCTCCCAACCGGTGGTCCCTCGATCTTCCCCCTCCTCTTCCTCCTCCTCTCCCTCCCCCCCTCCTCCCCCACCCCCTAGACCTGTCATGTCAACCACAGCTACCATGACAGATCCTCCCCAAAATGACTGGTCACCTGTGACATCTGTGAGGAGCCTGGATGCAGCATGCAGCCCCCCTCCCCCTCACCATGCAGCAGAGAACATCACTCCTCTGCCCCAACGTCAGCAGGACCCAGCCAGAGAAACCACCTCTGTCCCCCGGAGAACAGCTCAAACCCCTGTGCCTGCTCCTCCACAGAGAAGGTCAACTCCTGCTCTAGATGAGGACATCTCCTTTGTGGCTGAGTTCCTGCAGGAGGAGCTCCAGAGATACAGATCTCCATCTACCCGCTCCTCCACCCCCACACCCTCCCTTCGTGAAGTTCGAATGACCTCTCTGCGACCCAGGATGGCCCCCATCCAACGCAGGCTACAGGTCAGCACTCAACGTAAGCTCACGTTTGGTGTTCCTGCCTCTGTCTCCTCCACGGCCGGCCCCACGGGCCCTTCTGTCGGCCGGGCCCTGATGACAGCCGGGCAGGAGGGCGTCCTGTCCAAGACCAGGAACTGGGCCCTCAACCTCGACAGCAGATGTGTCATCATCGGAGACTCCAACGTAGCGAGGTTCCCGAACGTGAGCAACCCTGATCTGCAGGTCATCAGCTTCTCCGGTGCCAGATGGAGACATCTGACACACCTGTTTGGAAGAACGCAGATCAACGAGGGTGTCGAGCGTCTGATCCTCTCTCTGGGGATCAACCACAGATCCCA
>NW_028263424.1:0-69999 GCF_051168715.1 Poecilia mexicana
GAGGTACAGACATTTTCTGATGTTGATTGGAAAATAGTTTCACATTTAGGCGGCACTGCCAACACATCTCGAGTCGGCTGTAGTTGTCACGTCAGGAAACAAGATGACCTAGTAGCTTCTGACCCTTAGCTTCCATCTCATTGTAAACAGAAACTCATCTCCGTCTCCCATGAGCAAAGTTCTCATGTAACCCATATATTCCATGTCAGGATTTGTGCTAAACTGAAACAGTTAAGTAGCACAACAAGGTACAATGCTACCTGCCATTGCTTTTGCTAGTTAGCGGTTCATGCATAGAATAAACCTTACAGGCGGGGTTCTGTGCATGTGTGCTTTCACAGATCCGGAGTACTTCACACTTACATGCAGGGAGTTATGGAAAAATTTCACTCTGAGATCTGGAGACGTGGAAACTGGAACCACAACAAAAATGTTATGGTTGAGGAAATTCATTGGTATCTAGAACCTCATTCTCTGGCCGATATCCAGAGCCTGTGGAACCTTGACCGACTGGTTCATCTCTCTTCACCACGACAGACCCATATGCTGCTTGCGTTAATGCAGGCACCACACCTGTCTGCCTATTGGTCCCCTAGTCCAATAGTCCCTCATTCATGAACAAAACCTCTTGTCCCTGTCATGGCCAAGATCTCATGACCATTCCTGTTTGAATCAACTCTTTCTTTACCAAAGCAGACCAGATCAGTGCTGTAATTACTGCAGGTAAGGTTGAAATTCCTCCAGACTTCATATTATTTTTATACTTACAGCTTTTTAGATAGAAGTGTGCTCATACTTTGAAAAAATAAAATTTCACCCTATTTTCTACATTTCAGAAAATGTTGTAACAAAATGCAAGATTCCATTAGGAGAAAATTCCAACTCGTTTTACTCAGGTGAGCTCCTTGCAAATATGACTCCTGTGGCCCTCATGAGACTCCTAACGCCTCTGGCTAAAATGAATGTTCCACAAACTTATTTCTGTGTTTATTCAGAGAGACAAGCGTTTGAAGTGACTCATGTAAAATTCATGTTCATTTGGATAACTGTAGGGGTCTCCCACTGTCTGCTCTCACATCATCCACTGATATGTGAGGAACCCTGTCCTCCTAAAGCCCCTTCTAACAAGAACTGTATTACAACCAAAGTGGGCACTTTTTATGAAAATTTGTGTTTTTATTGGACAAAAAATTAGGTATTTATGGTAATTACCTGACTCTTAAGTGAATGTAGTATTTTTTGTCTGTTACCTCATCATACTATGTATTTATTTAACTCGATTAAACATGTATAGGTAAACATGTATACATAATGTGTTAAAATTTAGCACAATATGTAAATTGTGCTAAATTGTATTTATTTAGCACAATTTCAGCAACAAGGCAAGACAAAGTCCTTGTAGCATCTCGCTACCCTGCCCCGTCTATCCTCCCCTCATACGGTCTTTTTTTATCTCTTCTATGTGACGGAAATGCCATCTACAAATGCCAGCATTATAATTTCAGCACTGACCTCCACTCCCCTCTGGTTTATTGCAGGATGGTTTACTATTTTGTGTCAGAAATAAGAATTGACATTTTCAGCCAAGTAAGGGAGTAATTCGTAGAGGATATATATATTTCAATCTGGAAAGACTCAGACGGAGAAAAGGGAACAATTAAAAGATTTAATGACAGGACTGAATAACAGTTCTTTGGCGCTCGGGCCCCGGCAGCTGATTTGAGCTGAGATTTGATGTGAACTCGATGAACATCCCGATAACTGATTAGGGATGCTCTCCCCCGGGGCCCGACACTGGTGGAGGTCTGGAAAGGGTGCCATCCTGGAGAACCGAAGGATGAGGGTGGAGATGGGGAGGTGGTGGGTTGAACGCAGCTGGGAAGCGTCTGACGGTTTGGGTGTGGATCCTTTTATGCAGAGCCTGATTGCTGATTGAACGTGCAGGGTGAGGTCCAGGCTGAGGACGGGGATGAGCATGACGTCGATGGGTGAACGGAGGGGGCGGAGTCTTCCAGCTTGAACTTCTGCTATAGCTCCATTTACAAAACAATGTTCATTCATTGTTCTGTAAAATTACTATGCAAGCACTTTGTAAATAACATCTTTAGCAATATGATGTTATTTGCATCATATTGCTAAAGATGTTTTTAAGTCAGTATTCAATTTTCAAAATACATAAATATGCGTCAAACCTAATGCAATGCACTCTCAAATTCATCAAATAAAATGGTAACGTCTGCTTTGATTTTGGCCTCTGTGACCTGCAACCTTTGGAACCAACTCATTTGCATCTTCACGAAACAAATACACTAAAAGTGAAGTAACATATTGGCTGCCTATAGACAGGTAACAGAACCCCGCTTCAAAAGCCTGGTCTATACCTTTAAAAACAACAGAGTTACAACATTTCTGGCTGATAACTGCTGGAAACATTCAAATTTCTTTAATGTCTTTTCAGCACAGACGCTAAAAATAAAACCATTGAAGCACATTAAACACATATTTATGAGACAGATTTGTTTGCACAAACAAACTGCACAAATGTTCATTCAGACTGTGTGCTGTTCTCTATTCTGGTTGAGTGTCTGGTAATATCATTAGAATTTCAATCCTTCTCTGCAGACACAGAATGATTGACGGTTTTCTGTTTTTTTTGTTTTTTTTATCACATTTTCATGTTGCAATTCCCCAGCTGTCTTTGCCTTTACTCATCACCCTCAGTTCTCGGTGTCTGTGTCTACCTGCCTCTCCCTCTCACATCCGCCCCGCTGCATTGTTGTCTACCACAGAAAGAGTTTTGTAAAATTACCCACCGACTGTCTATTGATGTGTCAAAAGAGTTTTTGTATGTCTTAAGAATGTTTGTAACTGAGCACACAGTGTGGTTTGGTAAATTTACCGTTTGCAGAAGCATGATGGCTTATTGCCTAAGGGTGAAGGTCTTCAAAGGTCTACAGTCTACAGAGACCAAACACATAAAAACATACAAGTTTGGCTCCAAGAGTTAGAATATAGATGGACTGCAGGTAGAACTGAGTGAAGTTAGAATCCCACATGCTTAACTATAGTTGGCTTTGAATATAGAAACTCATTAAACCTTACTACTAAAACTGTTCAACCTCAGACTGAAACTTAATGTCCGTAGCTTCCACTGACCATGAAATTGCGGAAATTAGAATTACAAAAATAAATTTGCTTAATGGAAACATGCATTAAAAAAAAAAGAACGTTGATGGAATGGAAGGTAATTTTTTAGTCGTGTCATTTACTTATTTCGCAAAACTCCAGTGGAACCACTTTCATTGCATCACACCAGTGTGACCGACAACTAGTTTTTACTACTGGCAGAAACAATGAAGAAGACAGGAAGTGGTCATGTTTTTTAATGACTTCTTGCATGAACAAAGTTATTCACATTGATTTTAATTGCATTTTCTATGTAATGGAAAACACATTTTCATTGGAAGCAAAGCTAAAGAAGAGTCCAGGAACAGTGGGCCAAACTGTGGGAAGCAGATGTTCGAACTCTGTTCTTGCCCATAATGGAGCGCCTCAGGGTAGAATATTAAGCTCCGTGTGTGAGGGTTCTATTGGGTCCCAGTTGTTTATATTGACCGCCAGTGTTAAGAACAGATACTTATTATTGGCATGAATTCTTAAAGAGACTGAGGCCCAATTCCAAGGTGTTAAATTAGGAAGTGAAATTTCTTTTAAAATGTATTTTATATATGGATAATTTGGTTACTGTTACATTACTGTTTAAACTTTACCTTTAATAACATAAAGTTACCTAATTTTTAAAGTGCAGTCAGTAATACTTTTATAACAAATTTATATCAGTAATGATTTCCTGGTTAATGTCAAGTTGTCATAACAAAGACATTTTGAATAATGTCAACTTTGTATTAAAAGTGTCATAATTTACCGAATGACACTTTATGACAACAGTCATAAATATTCATGAAGACTTATTCATGTTCATGACAGGTGTTATGTCATGTTTATGACAGTGTCATGACAGTCTTATTCAACCCCCTTCAAATAAAGTGTTACTGATAATTTTTATAGCAATTTAAGTTAGCATAGTTGCTTTATTGTGTTATAAAATGATACTATGTACTTAAAATGACATAATTTTGCCTCTTTACCATAATATTCATGTCTAGACAAAGAACACCATCGTAATCTGTTAGGAATTCAGAGAGTAAATGAATTATATGTTTTCAAGTCAGGGTTAAAGGTCAAATGTTTGGGGAGGGAAAGTGAGTTAGGGAGTATCAGAGAAAAATGTTGGAGTTGCAAAGAGCTGATGGTGGGAAGATATCAGTGTTTGTGATAAGGATGAGCTGGAAACATCAAGTTCTATGTAAAGAATCAGTGGGGGAAAAAGAAAATGATAATACATTTTGCTTTTCTTTTTTAAAGTGTCTGGCCCTACTTCATGGTTCGTTTGGAATCTTCCATGAGGGGGGAGCTGTCTTACCCAAATCCAAATGTAGACAACAAAAAAGGAAAAAGCAGAAGAAAAAAAAGTAAAAGCGGAGAGAAAAGAAAGCATGGACATGTTTACTTTGACGAATTGGGCTGTCGGACCGTCACAGACTGTTTCAATCTAATGTTGACTCTGTGTTGAAATGTTAAAGGGAAGCTTCCAAGTAGAACACGCTCTTTGCCAACATAACGTCTAACATTCTTTTTTATTGCTGTCCGCTGCCTTTCAGAGCCACAGAAACCTAAAAGGTCAGACACTCAATTTTAATCTTTATTTTATATTCAATGGCATTTTGCCACAAGCAGTGAGTATTTGCAATGTAACAAAAAAGTCAAAAGCTGATATGATTAAACAAATAAACTCAAACTGAGACTATGGAGGTTTATTTTAGGTCGGCTGACAAGATAAAGAGGAGAGCCGTTCACAGAGCCTGGCAGGAACATATATATATATATATATATATATATATATATATATATATATATATATATATATATATATATATATATATATATATATATATATATATATATATATATATATATATTCAGCTGTTCAGTTAAGGACTCACTATTTGAACTTGAAAAAACTGGAAAAAAGCCTGCAAGACTAAGACTGGAAGTTCAAATCAATTAAGAAAAAAATATCCCAAAGTGAAATTATATAATTTCATAACACATTTCATCTGGGTGTCTCTGACTGAAAACTTTGGGTCATTCTTCAGGTTTTATCAGAGCTCTGAGATGCTAACCAGCAAAACAAGATCCTGTTTGCATGGTGTCATAGCAGTTGTCCAAAAGTTAAAAAAAATAAGAACAGAAAGTCTTTGAGATGCACAGAATCCATAATTAATCATCCAAATATGCAAAATTACTTGGACCATTATTATAATACAATATATTAATGTCTGAAGTTCCCATGTGATAGAACATGAAAATTTGAAATACATCCTTTTGTCATGTACTGTAATTTGCTGTATCACGAACAAGTGTTCAATTTGTATATTCATATTTAAACTGAGAATTTTAACACATTTCTTGTTGAAATTTAGAAACATTTTTGAATGACTTTTTTTTCCTTTTAACTTTGAATGATGACAAAAGCACAAAGGATCCCAGAGGAGGTGAACATAACAAAAAACAGACAAACATTCAGATGCTTGCAACCCTTTCTGGTCTGAAGTCTGTTTTTCTTCAGTCTTTAGACAGACGTCTTGTCTCTCCAGACCTAATTCTCTGTTTCTCTCCTGAACTGGTAATGAGAAAAGATCAGAGTTCGATCTGACTGTGGAATCTGCTTTTAAAGTTGTTGTTTTTTTGTTTTTTGTTTTTTAAGATTCAACTAAAGGGAAACAAGAAAATAATCTACAGCTTATGAGCTAAACTGTCTTTTTTTTAACCTTCCGCATCACACTGACGACGCCGTTTGATAAGCGAGGACTTTCAGCTGACCATTCTCATTAAATTTGACGGTTACTCTATTAAATCTCAAGGTAATGCATTTTCAAACTGTTGCACATGTTTTGTGCACCGTTTATTTTCTTGCAACTCCACGGAGAAGCGGTTATAAGAGCAAATGCGCTATTTTACATTTTTCCTCCACTGGCTATCATAAAAATAATTCTGCCCTTGTTCAGACAATTGTTTTAATCTGTAAGGGGAAAAAAATCCTAGATATAAGAAATAAAATAATCATATTCAAATAGAATCAGAATCAAATTCATTGGCCAAATATTTTTACACTAAACTGCTTTGATGGGTTGTTGAGGTGCAGAATATTCAATGTAACCAGATGTGTTTAGTTATTTTCCACCAAAACAATGAGACATTATTGTTTTGTTATATTTTTATCATCTCTGGCATATAACTGCCACAAAAAATGAAAAAAAAATTCTGTAAAAGGGGAAGTAGGATTTCAAGGTATAATATGTGAAAACACATATCGTAGCAGAAGTGAGCCTGATTAGTGCAAAGGGAGAAGAACAATCTGTCACAGCCTTGCTGCTATTCTATGCAGTGATAGGCTGATGGACCCATTCAGCCCAACTCTTTGTAGAGATGACATGGCAGGTAAAGAAAAAGGAAAACACTAGAAACACACAGCCAATTCAAGACCATGGCAAAACATGCTGCCACTACTGCAATGACTCGAAAACAAATTCATCCTCTTGGATGTTTTACCCTCTTTATTACTCATACAGTTAATCAATCATGATGAATGAAAAAGTTACAAAGAAATTGTCAAAAATTCTCCAAAATGACAATTAAATAAAAATACAGAATGAGTCCTTGCAAAACATCCTTCAAAAACTCTTCATGCTGCAGCTTTTTGCTTACCTCAGATTTTTTAAGCTTTTGTCAAAGGGTTCCCAGTTAGCACACGACGTTGACTGAAATGCCGAAGTCTGATTAATGGTTGATTTTTGGTTGAAGTCAACAAATGACGGTGAATCAACCATCAACCATCCACCTCTAGCCAAGTAACTAACGTTGAAACTGTGTCATTGAATCAATGTTGTTTTGTGGTTGAAATCGAATGACTGAAATGCTGATGTCTGATCAACATCTGATCAATATTGAATCAATGTCAGATGTATTGCCGCACCCCTTCCCCTCCTCTCCTCCTCATCAGCGCTCTGGGTCAGAGTATTTTATTACTGAGCGGGGGTTATCACATTTAAATTAGGTGTAACCCAGGTTAAAATAGCCTCTTCATAAAAATAATAGTAAATTAGATAAATATGAAATAAATAAATAGGGAATTAATCGATCTTAAAATTGTTATTCTCTTAATCTGAAGGGTCGCATTTATGTGTAACCCACGTGACTAGCTTCAGCCAATCGGGTTACTACGTTCTCTGACGTGAGAGAAAGCAAGCAGAGAGCGCAGAAGCAAACGGGATTGTGCTGAAAAGAAAAGACAGATAAGAGAAATTGAGCACTCGTAGCTGATTTGCTGTCTAAGACGAGTTTGTTCTTTTTATTTCTGGAGAAGGAGCTTTTCCCATATTTTTCTCTCACCCTGACTGCGTTCGGGATCATTTTTTGTGTTGTGGAACTGGACTTGGTGAGTTGAAAGTGTATTTTGTTTCTTTTGTTTTCTTTTTTTTAAAGATAATGTATTTGTTAAACATTTATTTAACTTAAATGGAAAGCTGAAGCGAAGGCTGATCAGCGGAGGTGTTGGCTGTTGCTCTTGGTGCTAACAGCAAGCCAACTGAAAGTCAACAGGAGTAACAGCTGATCCGCTGAAGCTAACAGCTGCTCTTGTCAACAGAAATTCAACGGCTTATCAGCAGAGGAGCTAACTGTTGCTAACTGTCGCTCTTTGTTGGCAACAGGCTTTTTTTTTTTTTTGTTTGTTTTGTTTTGTTTTGTTTGTCGTTTTCGTTCGGCTGGGATCTGGACTAAGGAGTCTCGGATCGTCACTGAACTGAACCCTCCTAAAGAGTCTCGGATCATCACTGAACTGGATCTTCCTAAGGAGAACGAGATGGCGAGCCAACCCTGGAGCTAAAGACCATCAAGTAGGAGCTACGCCTTCTGCTGGACATTGCCAACCCTGCAACTTGGTATGACCTGCCCATGTTGTCATGCGTATTAGCAGTGGGTCACTGAAACAGAATTAACTGTTGGATCATCGGAAGAAACAAGACATCAATCTGAAGCACAGTTTGATCTGTCCTTTCCGAATTGTTCTGCTGTGTTGTTGTTTTGCTGTTATTGTTTTTTTTAACTCCTTAAGGGAAACACCAAAGAATTAAAAATAGATTAAACAGATTTAAACAAACTGTAAATCAAAATAGATAAATAGTATTAACTAGAACTTAAATAGAACTAAATAGTATTAACTAGAACCTAAATAGAACTATAACCTAGGTAAAATAAATAGTATCCTTAATTTAGATTTATAAAATACTCTGAAAGGAACTGGAAACTATTTTTCTTTTTTTGAATTTGTGTCATTGTGTGTTAATTGTGTAACATTGTTGTTGTTTATTCTTTATTGTCCTTTAAATTAATAATAAGCCGGCTGTTTTAACTTAATTTTCTTTGGTCTGTGGTCATTAATTCAAACTACACTTCTCACTACTCCAGTAGCCGAACCTAGCTCTGGTCTTATTACAAATTTATTAACTGTAAACACATAGCGAGTGTTACATAAGCACTGCAGAGGATAGTCGGTGGTGATTCCTTTCTGTACATTTTCTTACTTGTTCATAACAATTCTCACTGACTGTGTGTGTGTGATATATTGACACAAAAACATCTACAACGTACTAAAAGGAGTGGAGCGGTCCACCCCCGCCATTTACATGAGTGGGATGTCCTAAACACACAGCTGATTCGCTGTTGGTTTGTTGGCAAAAGATGTTAATTCAATGTTGAATTATCATCACAAAGGTTGCATGTTTGGTTGAGGTCGACAACTGATGGTGGATCAACTATAAAACCATCCACCTCTAGCCAATTAACTAATGTTGAAACTGTGTCATTGAATCAATGTTGTTGTGTGGTTGACATCAAATAAATGAAATGTCAAAGTCGAATCCAGTGTGTTTCAGCACTGGTCCTCCAGCCCCTACAAGTTTTAGGCATTTCCCTAATTCAGCACACATGATATTAATTGACGTCTGATTAACGGGGTTTTGCTGAACTGAAAACATGCAGGTCAGTTTGCCTTGAGGATAAGGTTTGGAGAACTAGTAATCTAAATGTTCAATCAATGTAAGCTGTTTTTCGCACCCCTCCACCACCACCCGCCATTCAAACGCCCAACCCCCTTCCCTCCACCCGCCAAAGACACAGAGGTGGATGGTTGTTTGATGGTTGATCAACCGTCAGTTGTTGACCTCAACCAAAAATCAACCATTCTAACTAT
Organism: Poecilia mexicana; assembly: GCF_051168715.1. Lineage (NCBI taxonomy): Eukaryota > Metazoa > Chordata > Actinopteri > Cyprinodontiformes > Poeciliidae > Poecilia > Poecilia mexicana. The sequence goes on from NW_028263424.1 coordinate 9,374, forward strand.
AATTCAACATTGATTTACCATTGTGTGCAATCTGGGCAGTTTGTTGCAGCCCTCATCACCTTCTCATCTCCCCCTACTCCCTCCCAAACCTCCCCCACCCAGCCGCTCCTCCCAACCTTCTCCTCTTTACCCCCTCTCATCCCTTCTTCCCTCCCCCTCCTTGAGCTCTGGGTCAGAACATTTTATTACTAGGTGGGGGTTAATCATGTTTCAAATTAAGCACTACATGTTGAGAACAGTGGGTTGTGATTCCTTTCTGTACATTTTCTTACTTGTCTGTAAATATTATTACTGACTGTGCATAATGTGTTGACACAAAAACATCTACAAGTCTGTACTAGGAGTTGTACAGTCCACCTCCCCAATTTTACACTTGTGGTTTGTCCCAACCAAACAGCCACTTTGCTGCTGGCTTGTTTGCTACCGGCTTCTGAATTGAATTCTCCGCTGAGCACTTTTATGGTAAGTTTTTCAATATTACTTTGATCTTAAATGTGATTATTGAAAAATAAGGGCATTGTTTTGTGCCCATAGTAATCCTGGTTATTTTGGGGCAAAACGGATATTTTTAATAATTGAGGTCATGTCTCCTTTTGTATTATTTTCATCCTACCCACCACTCCAGGCCTAAGTATGAAATCCTGCGAGATTTTGTGGGATTTGAGTTTTTAAAATAGGGCGGGGCCTATTGTTTGGTCTGGGAGAGCATGTGGTGGACAAGGAAGTGTAAGGCTGGCTGGTCCAGGTGGGCTTTAAATTGTTGTGATAGTAATCACTTGTTTTTAACTTTTTATTATGATATGCTTATGGTCGTGCTTAAATGAGCCTCTGTACCAGAACAGCTGAGTTGGATGATTACATGACCGTCTGCAGCCATCAAGAAGTGCAGAAGGTTGTTAATCATCCACAGATTCAATCCAGGTGAGGCAGAAGGGAAACACTTAACATGTAAGGCAGGTGAAACACTGAACTAAACCTGCTAATGACTGATTCAGTCTGTTGATCCTTGGATTGGTAACTGGCTAAACTGAACTGGACTATTGTTACTTGTGCTGGATCTTTATCAGCATATGGACATTTTTTAAGGAATTTAAGCAACTTATTTGGAAATATGTGTAGTTAATGGAAGATTGAACCAGCTATTTGATGGAAGTTTATTCTGTATAAATTGTAAATAATTTTTCCAAATACAGTACAAATCACTTTTTGCTCTATTTATTTGTCTCTGGTGTGTTAAATAAACCCTGATCCTCTGAGTTTTATCTTTAGGTTTTCTGATAAACAGCCTGTATTTTAAATATTGATTCCCTCATTTTAACGAGTGCAGCATCATAAATGCTGCAGCTTGATAGGCAAATGTAGTTGTATACATAAACATTAAGATAAATATTAACTTAACACTGAGTGTACATGAGGAACTATATGGTTTGTGTTTGTTCTCTGACCTGTAACCAGTTCACTGTTTAATCTTTCAGTGTCTTTCAGAACTTTTCAAATGTTTATCATCTTTCTAACCGGCACCTTCCTCACTTTTATTTTTGTGTTTTTCAGCTGTTGCTCTGCAGTTTGACCGAAAGCTGACTCTTGAGGACTGCAGGCAAACTGTCAAGAAGTGGCTTCATTACGTGCCAGAACGAGAGGAAGACATCGCAAGGAATCAAAGTGACGCCAACCAGAGTCAAACTGGGGTTACCACAACTTGTCCTGTTTCCAGATTCATACAGTACGAAGCTTAACGTCATGGATGCCGGTTTTCTGTGGACCATAGACTATTGTTCTGATAGTCAAAAAGGAATCAAATATGTTTAAAGATCCTGTCCCTCTTTTCTTAAATAAAATGTTATATCAATCCCATGTTGTCATTTTTAACCTTTTGTACACAGTTTACCCATCATCTGCCAATAATATAGTGTTTATCACCAGTGAAGAAACTGTTAGTATGTACATTTTTTGGCCTGATAGGTCTAATCATAACTCCCCAGCTTTCATTCAATATAAAATCAACCAGATCTGCATGTAGATCCACATTCAGATGACGGTTGAATACACCGTTGATATGTCAGTTATGGTTGAAACCGTACGGGATGTCAAAGTCTCTGCTGACACTGATTAAATGTTTCAAACATTCTGTGCTATCAGGGTTGTATGCAGGGGCGCGGTAAAGGGTGAAAAGTGATGACGATTCTAGGGGCCCTGACCAGCTGGGCCCTCCACAATTTCATTATTTATATTTTGTACATAGACATAAAATAAATAAAAAAATTGGGGTCCTGTCAAATACAAAATTAACCATATTGTATTTTCAAAGATTGTTTTTAGCAGTAAAAGTTTAATGTTACCCCTCCCAGATCAAAAAACACACATCCATATTTGCCCTGAACCCTCATGTCTGCGTTAAATGGTTCGTTCCTGCTTGGAGCTTAACAGTGATGTATGCAGCTACAGTTGGTAGAAGCTGCAGCTGAATGCAACGGCGACTGTAGCAGTTACTATGCTGCTAAGAAAAGTTATAGAATCAGGTTTTCAAAAACAAAATAGAGGGAGAGAGAAAAAGGCAAGAGTGTTAATTTATAACCCATGTTTTCTCCAAGAGAGTTGAGTAGACTGTGTGGGATTATCAACCATTTAGCATAATTAGCTTAGCTACAAACTACTGTTTGTCTCCATTTCACTAGCATTTAATGAACTAAGGAAAAAAATTACCGTCATATTCATATATTTAACTTGTTCCCTGTGCCTTTTACCACTTAACAGGTGAGTCAGTCAGCAGCAGCTCTAACCCACGTCCCTCCTGACCTGTTGTCTTCTGAGTGAAATTAAAGCTGCAGTGTGTAACTTTTATATAAATATTTTTTACACATATTTTTTAAAACTGTCATTATGTTGTGACAGCATGGTATGAGAGGTAATCTGTGAAAATCTATTTCCTCTGCTTTCTCCCAGTGCTCTCTAGACACAACCAGTCAGTGGCAGGAGAGGTTTAGTGCTGTCAATCACAATCTCATGTGGTGCTGCTCATCCTTCCTCCCATGGGCGTAGGAAGCGGGGGGTACGTGGGGGACATGTCCCCCCCAATATTGGAGAGAGCCACATTCGTCCCCCCTAATAATTTCACTGCAGTTGCGAAGAATTTTAAAATCTTCCACTCGCCTGCTTTTATTTTGAAGGCGCATAACAGCGCATTCAGCAGAGCGCTTCCTGCCCCTCCCCCCTCTGAACGGCTCAGAGTAAAGGCAGCAGCAGAGAAACTCCGTTAGAAGGAGGTAAACTGTCTGTCAGGAATGTTGCCATGAATGTCGCTCGTTTATAACATCTTGTTGTCAGTTTACTTTCATATATAGAACTAAATCTTTTTGGTTTAGCTGTTTAAATTCTGGAATAGTCACATGTCCAAAATTTTACCACTAACTTTAACAGTTAGCTAGTCTAGTCACAATGATTTAGAACTGAAACAGCAGCAAACTGAGCAACACCTGATCATACTCGACCACTTAACATGTGTTTATATATTATATTATATTATATTATATATTTAGGAGAACAGCAGTGCTAGAATGATGTTGAAGAAAGGTGAAGAAGCTCTGGTGAGGTCTTCATTTAGTTTATTGAAATATGTATTAACTGTTTTTAATTTTTAAATAAACTAAACTATTTATTATGAGAGGAGCAGGTCAGGGAAGACATAAGAGAGCCAGGTGGACGTTTCAGAGTGTGAAGATATAAAAATTATATTAATTATAATTAAACCAGAAAGGAGACAGGAGGAGACTGATGTCAGGTTGATTTCTTTCAACGTTTCAATATTTTTTTCATTATTTCCACACCATAAGGTTAATGGTTAGGAAGACAATAAGAAAAGTGCTTGAGGAGAGGTTTAAAAATAAATTAATGAAAATAATTTGCTACACAGTAAATAGAGTTGAGATGTATAATAATGTATACATCTGAAAATTAAGTTGTAAATTCTCATTCTGTATGATAAAAACATACTTTTTATATTTAGTTCTCATTCTGACACTGTACATTACTGTAGTGTCTGTTGTAAATCCATGAATCCATGCAGGAACATCAGGCTCCAGAGAGTCAGAGGGAGGCAGAGACAGAAACACATATGCGTAGATATTTTAGTTAAATGTTTGCGGGCTGAAAATGACAGGAGGAAAAAAACATTTAGGCTTTTTGCCTCAGTGTTTTTCATGGATCTTTGGTAAGTTACTGAATGCAGTGCTGGAAGTTGAGACTGAGTTAACAGTGAGGAGCTAAGGTGTCTGTTAGACGTGAAAAGTATAATTTTTAGTTTATTTTGTAGATCAAACTGTTGCACTGATGTAGAGAGATGTTCAAGAAGAACAAAACTTGTTTCTTTAGATTTTATTTTTGTTGGTCAAACTGCTGTATTGAGTTTAAAACTGCTGAGTCTTATTTTATGAGCTGTTTTCTACTTTGGTTTTAGAAAGAGGTAGAACCAATTCAATTACCAGTCAATTTATATCAAATCTGTTAGCCTGTCTGTGCTACCAGAGTATTTAGCTTGCTAGTTGTGAGAGGCAAATGCTAAAGTGAGTGTTCATCCTGGAATGACAGTCATTATACTGCATAACTTTAATCTGATTATTGGATTGTAAATAGTAATGTGTTAGAATACTTGTTACTGAAACAAGGGTCAGATTAGAGTAACGCGTTACTGATGTGTTGATGGCATAAATTGTTTGACATTTCTGCTTAAGATATTTACTGATCTGTCAGGTTTCCGATATGCGTCCCCCCCAATGACAGACTCGTTCCTACGCCCTTGCCGTTAGGTATTTTAATTGTTTTGTCGCTGCTGCTTAGTTTTTCCTTTGTGTGTCTGTTTTCTTTTATATACTTGTGATGTTATTTCACGTGTTATGTGTTTTTGGATTTGTGACAAATATGTTCAGGGGGGCATGTGTGGCGGATACAATGTATATATTTCACGCCTGAATGTATGCTTTAATTGTGAAGGGGAGAAGGTGAGGTGTGAAGACACCAACAGTTGTCATTCATTCGATTTTTGGTTTTGGTTGGAAGACATTGAGAATAAATCAAGACTCATATTACTTTTTCGTATTTTTCTGCTGACTTCCACAATAGCATCCTTGTCATAGACTAAAATTACTTAAAATAGCACTATTCACTACTCACCCGGCAGAAACAAGTCGACAGCCATCTATTGCTGCTTTTGATCCTAAATGAAATTTAGGATCATAATTCCAACTTGAAATTAAATGATTGTATTCTCCAGGCTTTTGAAAGCTTTGTTCTGGCTCATTGTATAATATGAGGTCTGCAGCTATAGGTAGTTGGTTATGTGGATCGCCTCGACACCGGGTAAATCCTCAAGATTATAAGAGAAGTCTTTTTTTACCGAGATAATACGGATCACTATCCTAAATATACGAGTATTTTTTGAAATACCTCGGCTGTTCCAGCCTATTTCAATACTCGGATACTTGTGATCCGAGTATTGATCACAATCAATACTCGTAATAACGAGTATTGATCACATACTCGTTGTGATCAACTTTGCTTTGTTTTGAACCGAAGAAATCCCCTTCTGGATCTCCATCTGATTTTTGCGGTCATCCAGGTCACGTGACTGAAACCCAGCAATACTTTTTACCCAATGTTGCTTTATTATTCCAAGTCTTAGCTTCTAATCTGCACTGAATTTGTCATCAATGTCTTACATATAAAGTTGAAGCTAGAAGTTTACATTAGAGGTGTGCCGATCGATCGGTCACCCATAATCGGGCCGATTTTCGTGAAAAAGTGCATGATCGGTGATCGGCGATCATTGCTCTTGTTGCCGATACCGATCATCTCATTTCGCAGCCTGCCTGTGCAGCTGGTCTCCTCTTTCCTTCACACTGCGCAAACGCGCAGCAACAAATCCTAAGCGATGTGGAACTATAACGCACTGAGTTAATGGGGAAGTTTGCGTGTTGCGGCAGAAAGTTGAAGCAGGTCAAAATGCATCAACACAACGAAGCTAATACGACATAAAAACAGTGCCATACTTGACGGAGATTGGCTACATCGAGGCTCACTGCAGTAAAAAAGACATACGGAGCGATCAGATAGCAGGTAAAGCAGCGCACAGCTACAAACACTCACCCGGATTAGCATGACGGTCAGAAAGCTAAACAAATAACCCGCAAAATTATTTAAGTCTTCGAGCTGCGATGTAAGACGCTGGTTCTGCTCTCGCTGTTGAACCGCTGCTACGCTACAGGTAGTAATATTTGACAGACGGAGCTTCGCTTCTGCTCCACCTGGTAGTGACTCTCACACCGAACCTGCTAAAAGCTGCAGCGTCTAACTTAAAAAAATAAATTTTACATACGTATTAAAACTTTCGCTGTCCTAACATGAGACAGATAATCTCTAAAAAAAATAATCGATCTCCCTGATCTGCATAATTACTCCGCTCAGTCAGAAACAGCCACTCAGAACTAATCAGCTAGCCGCCATGCTAACAGGAAGTTTTCATTCAGTAACTCTGGATTGTTTATTGTAATGGAAACTGTTTTTGCCTTTGAATGTTAAGTTTTATACTTGAATTTTTTTGGCAGTGTTGAGAGGTTTTATTTTGGCTCTTTGCATTATTTAGCCTCTTCAGAGCCTTCATATGTTATCAGTCTGTTAAAGATAGTATTATCAATAGCAGTACAATTTGCACAATGCCTGTTTTGTTTAGTTTTCTTCTTGAAAAAAGTTATTAAAAACAAGTTTTTGTCTAAATTAAGGTGAATTCATGGTTCCTTTTTCCACATAATGTAACTGGTAGTGTTTATGATAAAAATAAAAATAATAATAATTATGTGATCGGTATCGGTGATCGGTATCGGTGATCGGTATCGGTGATCGGTATCGGTGATCAGCCTTCATGGGTGATCGGTATCGGTATCGGGAGGAAAAAACCTGATCGGCACATCTCTAGTTTACATACACCGAACAAAAAGACACTTTTTTATAGGCAGAAGTTAAATTAGACCAAATGTCTCTTATTTTAGGTCAATTGGGAATTGCCTAAATTAATTCTATTTGCTAAAAGCCAGAAAACCTAGCAAGAAGATTTAAGAATCAGAAGTCTGTGTACATAGTAATTGCAATCTCACCAAACAATGAGGAAAAAACTGATTTGATGTCATAACTTGAGAACTTCTGACAGGTTACAGTTAACCTGTCAGAAGTTCTCAAGTTATGACATCAAATCAGTTTTTTGATTATTGTGTCAGTACACAATAATCAATGTATATGAAGTGAACTGGACCTGTTTTATTCTGAATTAAACTGAACTTGTAGATTGTAAACTCTTCCAGAAGTGTGTTGTTGCCTTCAGTACACTAAAAACATATCCATCCCCTTCTCCCTCTAACCCCCCCCACACTTAAATTCACTTTGGGTGAGCTCAACCTAAAGCTATGCATGAAAGAATGAAGAGGAAGATTTTTCTAACCTGGTTTCTTCTCATATTTACTCCAAAACTCTCTCTGAAAAAAGAAGAAAACAACCGGTCAATAAAGTGGCCTCTTATTGTGTTCTCTTTATAACATTTTCCATTCACTTATTTTTCATATTTACTTTCCAAGCTGCCACACTTTCCTTTTTCCAGTGGTCTTTAGTCCCTCTACAGGGTTTTTGGGGGTTTTAGAGGATTGAATCAATGTGAACATGGCTTCCACATTTCAAGGTGTGGTATCACTTTATTTTAAGGGGGGTGAATAAGACTGACATGACACCGTCATAAACACCTGTCATGAACATCAATAAGCCTTCATGAATATTTATGACTGTTGTCATAAAGCGACATTCGGTAAATTATGACACTTTTAATACAAAGTTGACATTATTCAAAATGTCATTGTTATGACAACTTGACATTAACCAAGAAATCATTACTGACATAAATTTGTTATAAAAGTATTACTGATTGCACTTTAAAAATTAGGTAACTTTATGTTATTAAAGGTAAAGTTTAAACAGTAATGATTTCACAATACAATACAATACAATTTTTGACTGTGTGTGCCATGTTTTTTTGGGAAAGAAGGAAAAGAAATTGTAATAAGATTTTGGATCTTTATGTTTTGCATTCGCTTTTTCTTCTTCGATAAAGATCTTTTTGTTAAATTCACGGTTTTGCATGCGCCCTTTACTTTTCCAAGAGTGCTTCGAGAATGACAACAGCTACTTAATCATATAAAAGTCTTTAAATTCATCTTTTACTATCGTCATAGCAGCATATCTTTGCAATATTTACCATCTAGAAGACTTAAATTGTGACTTTATGTTTAGGGTCACAGAGCAGCAAAAAAAAATGGCTACTAAAAGAAATCCCACAGCATGATGCTGTTACCACCATTTGCAGTAACATGCACTGTTGTATTGCACTTTGTATTCAGGCCTCAACAGGTTTTCTTCACCTCATCATTAGCTCCATCCATCTTCTCATCAATTCTGACCTGCTTTCTTGTTGCTGCTGAACAAAGGAAACTCCAGAGCATGATGCCACCATTCACCCTGTTGTGTTTAAAATATTTATGTTTCTATATAAGCCAATAAGTTCTGGAATGGTCTAATCCAGGGGTGGGCAACCCTGGTCCTTGAGGGCCGGTGTCCTGCAACTCTTAGATGTCTCCTTGGTCCAACACACCTGGATCCTATAACTGAATCACCTCCTCAGTGCAGTCAAGTTCTCCAGAGTTCTGCTAATGACCTCATTATTTGACTCAGGTGTGTTGAAGTTGAGACACATCTAAAAGTTTCAGGAGACCGGCCCTCGAGGCCTGGAGTTGCCCACCCCTGGTCTAATCTAAGCAGAACAGGACTGCCATCATGGAGAGATGGGGGTCCACCATCTCTCCATGTTGAGATGATGGAATGAGATTTGTGGCTGTAACATGGTAAAATGCAAAAATGTTTATGGTGTATGAATGCTTTTGTTAAGACAGGTAGTATTTTCAGTACATAACTGATTTGTTTCAGGCATAACATCTGAATGAACTCTCAGCATCCTTACTGTCTTTTCGTCATCTTCAAAAACTTCTCTGGCCTCTTCATAGTTGCACGTTTCCTCTATGCATTCCCTCTTCAGGTCACCCTGCATCACCAGCTCAAAGTCCCAGTAGTTAGCAAGCAAGGAGCGAGACATGAAGGATGTTGCTGACTCTGCATCCAAAAACACTGGATCTCCTGCAGGAATCAAGTCATTTTGCAGATCAGTGAAAGAAACCAGACTGTAACAGGCTGCAGTGTTGTGTTCACGAGTGGAGGTCCAATTCTTGAGAGGTTTTAACTGAACAATGTTGGGGAACTTTCATCGTCAAACAGAGACCTTGGGGTGTTTTAAGAGTAAACTTTTGGCATGTGGCAGAAAAAAGTCCACATAACTTTCTGAAGGATTCTGAATGTAGGATTGAAGGACTCCGATTCCGAATGTGCTTAAGCAGAATCAAGAGTTTATCAACAGGAAAATAGTGGTGGTTTCACTCATTTGGAAATAAAAATACACAGAGAACTTGAGGTTGTTCTGATTTTATAGTCATAAAATTATATATAAAAAGAAATAGGTCAGAGCGTATCAATCCAAATAACAGAGTTCATGCTGGCACATATGATGGAATTGAAATTTCCCGACACAGAAATAGAAGTTTCTGGCAGAGGCTATTTAGACAAACAAATCTGAAATATCCAGATAATCTCTGTAATAAATTAATGCTTTACACACTGTCATCAGTGATCAGAGATGCAATTTTAGCAGAACCAAATAAACTATTATTATTTATTCAAGGAGCTGACAAAAATCTTTCTGGAACTCAAAATCACCCATTTTGGTGTTTTAATGAGATAGGAGGATTTCCCCTTCTCTTCTGGTGCAATTTTGAGCTGAGCAGATTGGCAGAGAAACAGCAGATTTTCATAAACAGGTTCTTCTTTAATGGAAACTCATTTTTATTCATAATTTTTGCCACATAATATTCCAGTGTGGATTAACAGGTACATTCTGATTGATAGAAAATCTATTTGTATTGAAGAATGGTACTCAAAAGAAATATGTGCTGTTGCCGATTTTATTTAAAAATACCGTTCATAATTTAAAGTACACTGCATTTCCTCCACCTACTTCATGAGTTTTATGGGTTAATCAGGTAATCTTTTCATATATAATGATTTTTATTCCTCCAAATTAAAATAACATTTAATTTATTTATAGTTTTAATTATCTTGGTTAATACAGGAAGTAAATTCAAGCTGGTGACCTTCTAGTCGGTGTTAGACGATAAGACAACAGGACAAGAACTGGATGGAAATCAAATGTGGGTCATGAAAGGAGCCTGAAAGGACGAAGGCTGCTAAAGTGTTGCTAGCTGGTGGTAAGTTTGCTTCAAAATGCTAATTATCTTCTTTTAATTAAAAACACTGCAGTACATATATAAATAAACTTACATTGGTTTCAGAAATAGTTATTTTATTAGTTGAATTGTAATTTCTATGATTATTATAACAACCATTCCTCGTGTTATAACTGCATAAAGGCTCTGTTTGTTGCTGCTTAATATAGTTTTTTTCATAAACTTAACTAGGTTTAATTAAGCTCAGTATGCCAAAGAGACTTTGATATTGTGAGGCTGCTGTTCTAACTCGCTCATCATTGTTTTTATCTTCAACATATTTTTGCAGTCTAAGCAAATGAAGATGAAAGAGGAAGCAAGAGATCAGGTATTATAAAACTTAAAAACTTTCCTGACTCAGAAGAGGCTCTGGTTCCACCAGATCACCAACCAGTTCTGAGGATGAACCTCCACATCGTCTCCCTTAAGTCCACACTTAAGCCACACTTTATAGCTAATGCCAGCATCAACTGATTTTATGGTATTGCTGATTATTTTTTCTACTTTTAACATATACAGGCAAAGAAGTCACCTAGAAATGTTTTTCCACCCCTCTGTAAAGTGCAATGGTCCAGTGAATGGGAATGTTCTGTCGTTGATCCTCACTGTTCTTAGGAAGGAGAAATGTCAGTTTGTCTGCAGTAATATTGTGACATTGTATTAAAACAATACTCTGTCCTTGGTGAAATATTTTTCACATTTCTCTAAACTCTACTTATTTTATTGTGGTACTAATTTTCACAAGCATGTTGTCTGTAAACTTTTAATATATTGACAATTTGTACAATTCTTTGATAGTATATTGGCAATGTACTCTTGAAAAATGTGAATATATTGAATGTACAAAGTTTTGTTGTTTTTTTCAATTGAAAGTGTGTTGCAGTTCATCCTTCTGCAACACACTTTAGTTGCATACTAAAGGTATGCAACTAAAAGATCCAAAAAGCATGTGATAGTACACTTAGTACACTTTAAATTGTGTTTTTCTATAATTTAATTACAATTAAAATACACAAAATTACGAAATTAGTTGTTCCAAAATAACATACTTGAAGTTAAATAATCCTTAAACTTGAAGTGTAAAGATTAAGGAAGTCATGATTGCCTTCAAGTATTCTCAAAATTTAATGTATATTTATTTTTCACAAGGGAATGCACAGAGCAGACAGGTTCTATCTGATGTCATCAGCTAATCTTAACTCAGTTTCAACAGTCATCCCACTTTGCATAGTAAGATCATAATCTCACACAGACATGAGAAGTATTATAGTTCTGATTCTTCACTCAAAAAGTTTTCCTTTTATAGTCTATGGTGTTTGTTTGCTGTCAGAGGAAGAATTCTTTACCTGGTGCTTGTTGGTTACGAACATAACATTGGCCTGTCTGCAGCAGGGACAGCAACACGATCCAATGCAATACTGCCATCAAGAAAAACGCCTAGAAGAGAAACAGGAAAACATGGACAAGTCTTTAGGGTGAACTCATAAGATCTGAAATCAGCAGAGTATGGCACAAATGAAAGGAGCACTCACCTGCCCAACAGGACTGCACCTCCAACCAGCAGAGTGACCCATTCTTCAAACCCTTAAATGATAAAAGAATCCATTAAACACTTCAGACTTTCAGCAAAATGGGAGAAGCTATGAAGCCTGACACTGAGCTGGCTCGATACTGCGGGTTGGGATGACCACAAACCTGTTCTGCAACATGTCAACTGAAGGCAGGAAACTCTCAAAACCAGTCTGAGTGCCTGCCTGTTTCTCTGTTTACTCACTGGCTGCGTAGGGAACTGAGACCAACAAACAAAACAGGGACCAGAAGAAACAGTATCAGTTCTTCTGGTGAGTACTGCTCAAACTGAGTCAGCATGACACAATAAATCATCAGATTTATTATGTAGTAATACTGCACGATAGATTATAAAAAACTCACCAGTGCAAAGTTTAAACATTGCCATTCGATACATTTCCAAATCTAAGCAGAACATGAGAGCAGACTCCATGGCTGAAAAACTGCTTTGTAGTAATGCCATTGGCTTTTGGAATGATGTCAGAGCTTTAAACAGGTCTGCTGCATCACTCCCCAGCACTACAGAGGGCATATCTGGGGCTCATAATATAGCAGGGCTGTGGAGACAGCACTACTCTGCTTATTTAATTGTGTAAAAAGTGAACTCTATGGATTGGGAAAAATTGGTAAGAGTGATGTGGCTATAATAACCCTTAGTGAAGTCCAACAGGCTATAGTGTACTTGTGTGAGAATAAGGCAACAGGTTCTGATAGCATTACAGCAGAACATCTGAAATATGCTAGCCAAAAGGTGGCTGTGTTGCTAGCAATGTTTTTCTCTGGGTTTATGACCCATGGACAGTTGCCTGATTCCTCATTATCTGTCACCCTTGTGCCAGTAATTAAGGACAAAACTAGCAAGGTTGGTAGCCTTAATAACTACAGACCAATAGTTTTAGCTAGTGTGATATCTAAATTTTTAGAAAAAATCTTGCTTGGTCGGCTCAATCAGTTAATTAGTACAACAGATAATCAATTTGGTTTTAAAGCCAAGTTGGGAACTGATTTCTGTATGTATGGCCTGAAAGAGACAGCAAGAGCATATCTAAGAAAAAATTAATCTGTGTTAATTGGGTTTATTGACACCCCTAAGGCCTTTGATCGTGTCAATCACTTAGGGGAACTGCCAGAAATCGTGGGCCCCCTGACAAAACATTTGTTTGGGCCCCCTGCACAGCTGTTGTTACAATTTTTTGAGTCTATTTGACCCATAAAAAGCATCACAATTTTAAAGGCCTGCATCTGCCTTGCTTTTTTTGGTTATTTACTGAATAAGAACAATATTTACTGCTCATGAATTTAACATCCAACAGTCCACATCCAGTATGCAAGTAGGTTGCTTAACCTGTCATTCACGAGAGGACCCAAATTTGGGTCCTCTCGTGACAGGAGTGTCAAACTCCAGTCCTCAAGGGCCTCTGTCCTGCAACTTTTAGATGTGCCTCTGCTGCACCACACCTTAAAAGAATAATTAGGTCATTAGCAAGGCTCAGGAGAACCGATCTACACAGGGAGGAGGTAATTAAGCCATTTCATTCCACTGTTTTTTACCTGTGGCACATCTAAACACTGCAGGACAGCGGCCCTTGAGGACTGGAGTTTGACACCCCTGTGACATTGTGAATGACAGGTTAAATTTTTTTCTATTAGTTTTAGATAATGAAATGTCTCTTTCCATGAGCAACAGTCAAAAGCAACGTGCAAAATACACATAAAGCAATCCAGACTTCTCAAAAATCCTATGTAGTTGTATTTTATTCAAGCTTCAGTACATAACTTTAATAAAAAATATGTTTTCTCCATATTTGTTAAAGCTGTCATGATATCATAGCAGTTTGTTATGAGACAGATAATCTGTGAAAACAATCAATCTCCTCCATCTCCTTCCTGAATTACTATTACTGGTTAAAGTAATGCACCGTTCTGACCAAAACAACCAATCAGAACTAGTAGGAGGGTCTTAGTGCTGTCAATTATCCTCATTCACTCACTGCTAAATGTGCTAATGGGGGAGAAACAAATTATCATTTACAAGAAACCGTTTATCTGCCATCATTGGTAGCTATACTAACTAAACTGAGCATTCACACTTTGAATCTGCACAACTCTGTGCTATGCTAGCTGCAGCACGGCACAAATCAAGGGGAAGGAAGGATGAGCAGCACCAAATGAGATTGTGATTGACAGCACTAAAGCTCTCCTGCCACTGACTGGTTGTTTCTAGAGAACCATGGAAGAGGCAGAGGAAATACATTTTTCACATTACCTCTCATACCATACTGTCACAACATAATGACAGTTTTAAAAAATATGTGAAAAAAAATTTATATAAAAGTTACATACTGCAGCTTTAATTTCACTCAGAAGAGGACGGGTCAGGAGGGACGTGTGTTATAACTGCTGCTAACTGACTCATCTGTTGTCCCTGTACCTACAAAAGGTACAGGGACAAGTTAAATATATGAATATGCTGGTAATTTTTTCCCCTTAATTCATTAAATGCTAGTGAAATGGAGGCAAACAGTAGTTTGTAGCTAAGCTAACTCAGCTAAATGGTTGATAATCTCACACAGTCTACCCACCTCTCTTGGAGAAAAACTGGGTTATAACACTCTTGCCTTTTTTTTCTCTCTCTCTCTCTATTTTGTTCTTGAAAACCTGATTTTATAACTTTTCTTAGCAGCATAGTAACTGGGTACAGTCGTTCGTAACCGCAGCTTCTACTGACTGCAGCTGCATACAGCTTCACTCTCAAGCGCTCCAAGCAGGAACGAACCATTTCATGCAGATCCAGGGGGGTTCAGGGCAAAAACGGATGTTTGTTTTTTGGTCTGGGAGAGGTAGCATACAATTTTTACTGCTAAAAACAATCTTTGAAAATACAACATGATTAATTTTGTATTTGACAGGACCCCGATTTTTTTAATTTTATTTCTATGAACAAAATATAAATAATTAAATTGTGGAGGGCCCCGGCCCCTAGAATTATCATCACTTTTCACCCCTTTACCGCGCCCCTGCAGTCACTACAAGTTATTTGACAAATTACAACAGAGAGATGTTCCAGATATTATTATACAAATTTTAGCTTACTGGTATTCAAACTAGAAAAGGCATGTAAAATGGGGTAATAACAGCTCTGCTTCCTTTGGTGTGAGTAACGGTGTGTGTCAGGGTGGGCTTCTTTCATCTGCACTGTTTAACTTGTACATGGATGACCTGTCAAAAGAAATGAACCTCTGTAAAACTGAATGTATGATTGGTGATACCCTGGTCAATCACTTTATGTATGCTGATGACCTGGCTGTCCTCTCACCCAGCAGTGCTGGTTTTCAGCAGTTACTGAATATTCTCTGATTATGCTCTGATTATGGGTTAAGATTTGATGTACAGTATAATGCTAAGAAAACTGTTGTACTAATCTGTAGGACTAGAGCAGACAAACAACTCTGTTTCCCTGATTTTTTTCTGTTGGGACAAAAGTTAAATGTTTGTTCCAAAACTAATTATCTGGGTCACTACATCACAGACCAACTATATGATGACATTTATCAGCAGTGTCGCATGTTGTACGCCCAGGCAAACATTCTGGGGAGGAAGTTTCACATGTGTACTGATGAGGTAAAAATAAGCCTGTTTAAGGCTTATAGTACATCCTTGTATGCAGCTCCTTTGTGGTGTACATTTAAAAAAGCTAGCATGCAGAAGCTTAAGGTTGCTTATAATGACTCCCTGAGAATTCTGCTCAAGAAACGTAGGTTCAGCAATGCAAGTGAGATGTTTTGTAATGCACATGTCAGAACATTTCAGGCACTCATGAGGAATTTGATTTACAAGTTTATGCATTGTTTGTGCAGCTCATTGAACAGTCTCATTGTAATGTTTTCACATCCCTCTGTCAGTGAGCTAAGACAGAGGAGTCAGCTCTATGGAATCATTGGTATGCAAGTCTCTTATAAGATTTTTTTTTTTTTTTTGTATGCGTTATTGTGTTCTTTGTGGACCACGAATCTGTTGAATAAAGTTTCTCTGTATACTTAAGTAAGTTAAACTGCAGACTAGAAGTTTATATATAACTAGTGGCCTTGCCCAACTGTATCTGTCTGATCTGTTTCAGCCATATGTTCCTTCACTCTCTCCCAGGTCAGCAAATCAGATTTTGTTAGTTGTCCTGAAATTGATGAGGAAGTTGGGAGTTTTACAGCCCATTCTCATTTTAAAGCTTCTGTTTTCTCACTGGCTTTTAACTCAGCTTGAAGAATTTTTTTTTGCAGTTGTTATTGTATTATTTGTTATTGATTCTGGTTGTGGTGTACAGGATTTTGATGAACTGTGTTGTTTTTTTTAAAGTGCTTTATAAATAAGCTTAAATGGAATGGGAGTAGTGCAATGGCAGTAAAGAGAAGAAGGCCATGGGAGCATATGTTGTTCTAGAACCTGAACATAGTTCTCTGCGTTAATGGGGCCTTTCCAGACATGCAAGCTGCCCAGGCCACAAGCACTCATGCAACCACATACCATCAGTGATGCAGCTTCTGAACGGAGCGTTGATAACAACTTGGGTTATCCTTGTCCTCTCTGGTCTGGATGACATGGCGTCCCAGTGTTCCATAAAGAACTTCAAATCGTGACTCATCTGACCACAGAACAGTCCTCCATTTTGCCTCACTCCATTTTAAATTACCCCTGGCCCAGTCCAAACAGCTGAGCTTGTGGAGCTTAGAAATGGCTTCCTCTTTGCACTGTAGAGTTTCAGCTGGCAGCGGCGGATGGCACGGTGGATTGTGTTCACTGACGATGCTTTCTGGAAGTATTCCTGAGCCCATGCTGTTATTTCCTTGACAGTGGCATTCCCGTTGGAGGTGCAGTGACGTTTAAGGGCCCGGAGATCACGAGCATCCAGTAGAGTTTTACGGCCTTGACCCTTACGCACAGTGATTGTGCCAAATTCTCTGAATCTTTTGATGATATTATGCATAGTTGATAACTTAAAAGTCTTTGCTATTTTATGCTGGGTAACACCGTTCTGGTATTGCTGCACTATCTTTATGCGCAACAATGGTGGAATTGGTGATCCTCTTACCATCTTGGCTTCAGAGAGAAGCTTATTCCAAGCTTATTCTTCATTCTTGATTTATTTATTTTTTTGTCATGTTACAGCCACAAATGTTAGTGTAGCCTAATGGGACTTTAGATAGAAGACTAAGAAATTCTGATAAGGCCATGTTTTATTCATGTTTTTAAACATTCTTACAAATCAAAATCTGTTCAGGCTCCTCTCCAGTGAACCAGCTCCCAGTTTCAGTGTGTGAGGCAAACACCCCGTCTACCTTTAAGACGAGGCTTAATCATTTACAAAGTTTATACCAGGATTGGTTTAGGTTATTGTATCTCTCCAATATTGTTGCAATAGATTTAGACTTCTGGAGGACAAAATCATTTTTCTTCACTTTGCTACTTTCTCATACTACTATACATTTTGGTATTTTCTGCTGTTATTTACAGCAATTTCTCATCCTCAGCAAAGTTAATAACTTGATTAAATCAATGGTTTACTTAAATGACATTTTACCAATTTGACTTTTTCAAATTAGATCTGGTTCTCAAAAAAGTCACAAGACAATTTTTTCTAGAAATATTTTATTGATGTTTAAACATGTAAAAAAAAATGAAAATTGGATATGTGAATTATATCTCACAAAACTCCATCTTGTTCTAAAATAAAAAGCTGCGAAAGAGCCTAATTTGATTGTCTATTGTAAGATTTGAGTATATACATTAATTCCTTGTGATCTCCTGACAGTGGTGATAATGTGGTGACAACACTGTCATATACGAAAACTGATTGTTTTACACTCCAGGACAAAGTAATGTTTGCTACAGTTTCAGGTAAAGCTTTAAACGACACGTCCCTTCTTATGTTGGAAACCATAAGAAGGGAGGCTTTGCTGTAATAGTGTGGATTTGGAAAACAGTTAAGAGGTGAACCAACCCCATCCAATGTGAAATGAACACCAGGACCACAGTGTAGTTTGTATCTCACAAAGCTTATTACAACTTTAAGCCATTTACTTATCAGAATACAAAGGTGGCTGTCTGTATCTTAATCTAGCATTGTGATAAAACCACAAATACCACCTCACCTGTCCCCAATAAAAGCATCATGTAGGAAGTATATCTGCATGTCCATTAATTAATCTACGAGTTAAAATGTCCAGGTGTGTTCTTTTTTTATTTACCCTGAACCTTTATGAACAGCAGC
Organism: Poecilia mexicana; assembly: GCF_051168715.1. Lineage (NCBI taxonomy): Eukaryota > Metazoa > Chordata > Actinopteri > Cyprinodontiformes > Poeciliidae > Poecilia > Poecilia mexicana. The sequence continues at coordinate 27,623 of NW_028263424.1, forward strand.
CAAATGGCCCTGAACGCTCCATGCCCCGGGCCACTGCTGCTGCTGGGGAGTAATACTGTCAACAAGAAATGAAACAAAGCTGCGTTTGGGAAAACAATAATAAACATGATTTTTAAAATGAAAATTACAGCAGATTATTATTAACATATATTATTCCTCCTTTGCAGAGGCACAGCATTGTGAATGGACTGATCAGGATTTCACAACCAATCAAACAATCCTCCATCAGGACTTTGGTTACCTGGGAAAACTTTGGGATGGGTTTACAGGGCAGTAGCCCAGAGCTCTGATTTTTGGGGGTGGCCACAAAAGTTTTTATTATTTTAATGAATGCATATTTTGCAAACTTTGTACTTAATATAAAATGTATAAGCTTCAATAAGTTGAGTTGTCTGAATATTTTTGGATTTTTATGAATATAGACAATATTCAAGTATTTCAAAAGATTATAGTACATTTCTTTGGAAACGGCATGGAGCTATTGAACTTAACATGAATCAATTCATATTTGAATTGATTCATGAATGAATGAATTAAAGCAGCAAACGTAATCATTTCCTGATGTAAAGGATTACCTATTAATGTACTGTAATTTGCATTAGTAAAAGCTTTTTTCCTTAGTGGTTAGGAAACCAAACCTTGCTCTAGACCCAAATCCAGCACTGCTGATTACACATGTAACTGATGTCTAATTTATTTTGTCCTTTAATTCTGTGAGAAATCATCATTCTTCATTAATTGTGGTTATTTTCTTATTTGCTTCTTGGAACGTAGAAAAGCACTGAACTATTAACTTCCTCTTCTTCAGCCAAATGCAGAAATGTGTGATTTAAAACTATTACTTTTAAAGTTAACAGAAAACATGAACACTAGGGGACTTACTGAAGCACAATCTACCCCAAAAGTTCAGGGTCATTCTTAAAATACTGTCTTCACTGCTGCTTCTGTGGCAAATTACTACCCTGATAATCTGCTCTTATCCTAGTATAGGTGCTGTAGTCGATGAATAAGTGCCCTGGGTGTGCAAATAAAGGAATGAGTTCTGTTAAGAAATACTGCATCCAGCTGAAGTTTATGTAATATTTCATAAAAACATGATTTCCCCCACTAAAGCACTAAACGTATGTGGGCCATGCATTGCAAAAGCACCAGGTGAAATACTTTAGATAAGATCAGAGCAGAGAAGCCACAGTATTTATAGTTGCTATGGCTACCAGTGATAACCCCACCCAAACTGTAGACAGAATCCAAAGCATAAGCACGCTACGAATCAGGTATGTTGTTTCTGCCTCAGGCTCTGCTGCCCCCCTCAGGAAGTCCTGGGAGATGACAGAACAGCCCATGACTAGTCTAGGGCGTGCCATATTGCACAAGAATGTGAAATGCTTTCTGACCCAAATCTACACCCAGGGTCTGCTTTCAGAATGCAGTCTGTCATAGAATGATGAGGCAGCTCTTCTTCTGTATTTCAGGCTCTGGTGTGAGAAGTTTCACTTCCTGTTTCTCTATCTGCTGCTATAGACAACCTTGTCTTTACATTCTTCTCATGAAAATAATACAAAAAAATTATAGGCTGAACAAAAAATAGTTTTTGGTAAATGGCAAAAAAAAAAATGTTCTGGAAGGTTGGTTGATAGACCTTATCTGTCACTCACTCTGACACACACACACACACACACACACGCACACACGCGCACACACACACACACACACACACACACACACACACACACTTCTTTGTACAAGCTCAAGTGGGATGGGGGTTTGGTGTCCATAGTAACAATGCCTACAGGATGACACAGGGACAGCCACGACTGTTCTGTTTCCCAGTTTGTTGAGTTGGAGGAGGAGGACTCTCCATCTCCTGAAACCGTCTGAATGAGGAAGATGGAAACAGACAAAATAAAAATGGGATCAGATTCATATTAATACACAAACTGTTAACACTGCATTATGACTGGTGTGTGAGTGTACTTGGAGTCTAATTATTTACATCCAAGATATCTTAAAGGTGACATACTATACTAACTTGAACAAGTTAGGATATGTTTATGGGCTACAAAACATGTTAATTTTTGCACAAAATAATTCTCAGATTATGAGATTTCATCTCCTCAGTTTTGCTTTTTTGAATGAGCTGTTTTAACTCATTAGATGTTAATTATATACAAATTAATAATAATAATAATAATAATAATAATAATGTTTTTAAAATGGCTCGTTTTCCAGACACCATTAAACATCAATGTCTTGCTGGAAACAAAACAGAATATTTTTTCTTTACTTTAGTTTTCTCTTAATGGAAGAGCAAAAATGTGCAGGAAGTATATTTTGCACAATAGGTTCCATTTATGCAAGTAAACATTTACATGTTTGACTTCCAAGTTTCATCAGATCTGCGGCCGTATGTCTTGGACACTCGGGTGAAGAGAGGTGCGGAGCTGTCCACTGACCACTACCTGGTGGTGAGTTATCTCCGGTGTTGGGGAGGGTGCTGGTCAGACCTGGCAGGCCCAAACGTGTAGTGAGGGTCTGCTGGGAATGTCTGGCGGAGTCCCCTGTGAGACGGAGCTTTAACTCCCATCTCCGGCAGAACTTCGACCATGTTCTGGGGGAGGTGGGGGACATTGAGTCTGAGTGGACCATGTTCCGTGTCTCCATTGCCGAGGCGGCTTATCGGAGCTGTGGCCACAAGGTTGTTGGTGCCTGTTGCGGTGGCAACCTTCGAACCCGTTGGTGGACACCTTCGGTGAGGGATGCTGTCAAGCTGAAGAAGGAGTCCTATCGGGCCTTTTTGGCCTGTGGGACTCCAGAAGCAGCTGATGGGTACCAGCGGGCGAAGCGGCATGCAGCTCGGGTGGTCGCAGAGGCAAAAACTCAGGCGTGGGAGGAGTTTGGAGAGGCCATGGAGAAAGACTTCCGCATGGCTTCGAGGCGATTCTGGTCCATCATCCGGCGTCTCAGGAGGGGGAAAGCAGTGCAGCACCAACACTGTTTATAGTGGGGATGGTGTGCTGCTGACCTCAACTCGGGATGTTGTGGGCCGTTGGGCAGAATACTTCGAAGACCTCCTCAATCCCACCAACATGCCTTCCATTGAGGAAGCTGAGCCTGGGGACTCTGGGTTGGGCTCTCCAATCTCTGGGGATGAGGTTGCCGAGGTGGCTAAAAAGCTCCTTGGTGGCAGGAGTTCCATAAGGCTCTGGATGTTGCAGGTTTGTTTTGTTTGACGCAACTCTACAATATTGCATAAACATTGGGGGCAGTTCCCTTGGATTGGCAGACTGGGGTGGTGGTTCAAAAAGGGGGAACGGAGGATGTGCTCCAATTACAGAGGGGTCACACTCTTAAGCCTCCCTGGTAAGGTCTATTCAGGGGTCCTGGAGAGGAGGGTCCGTCGGATAGTCGAACCTGGGGGCTTCCCCGGGAGTATGAGGCCCTTTGATACAGGCTGTCAGGTCCCTGTATGACCGGTGTCAGAGTCTGGTCCGCATTGCTGGCAGTAAGTCGTTTCCGGTGAAAACTGGACTCCGCCAAGGCTGCCCTTTGTCACCGATTCTGTTCATTACTTTTATGGACAGAATTTCTAGGTGCAGCCGAGGTGTTGAGGGGATCCATTTTGGTGGCCTTAGGATCGCATCTCTGCTTTTTGCGGATGATGTGGTCCTGTTGGCTTCATCAACTGTGATCTGCAGCTGTCACTGGAGTGGTACACAGCTGAGTGTGAAGCGGCCGAGATGAGGATCAGTGTCTCCAAATCCGAGGCCATGATCTTGAGCCGGAAAAGGGTAGAGTGCCTTCTCCGGGTCAGGGGGGTCGTCCTGCCCCAAGTGGAGGAGTTTAAGTATCTGGGGATCTTGTTCAAAAATGAGGGAAGAAGTGAGCGGGAGATCGACAGGCGGATTGGTGCAGCGTCTGCCGTGAAGTGAGCGCTGTGCCGGTCCATCATGGTGAAGAGAGAGCTTAGTCAAAAAGCGAAGCTCTCGATTTACCGGTCGATTCCCACCCTCATATGTGGTCATGAGCTTTGAGTCATGACCGAAAGAATGAGGTCCCAGATACAAGCGGCCGAAATGGGTTTCCTCCGCAGGGTGGCTAGGCTCTCCCTTAGAGAAAGTGAGAAGTTCAGTCATCCGGGAGGGACTCAGAGTGGAGTCGCTGCTCCTTCACGTCGAGAGGAGCCAGTTGAGGTGGCTCAGGAATCTAATAAGGATGCCTCCTGGACGCCTCACCGGTGAGGTGTTCCAGGCACATCCCACCGGGAGGAGGCCCCAGGGAAGACCCAGGACACGCTGGAGGGACTATGTCTCTCAGCTGGCCTGGGAACGCCTTGGGGTTCCCCTGGAGGAGCTGGAAGAAGTGGCTCGGAAGAGGGAAGTCTGGGCCTCCCTTCTGAAGCTGCTGCCCCCGCGACCCGACCCCGGATGAAGCAGAAGAGAATGGATGGATGGATGGATGGATGGATGGATTTCCAAGTTAAACATGTAAGCATCCCAAATGCTGCGATGTACTGGCCTGTCCAGGGTGACCGAGCTGGAGGGAGGCACCCCTCATGACCCCACTAGGGATGAGTATGTGAGAGGAATGAAAGAAGGAAGGGACGGACAGACAGACAGAAATGAAGAAAGCCTCTACCTGATGATCTGCACCAGCTCCATGAAAGCTTCATCCACATTGTAGCGATTCTTGGCAGAAGCTTCCATGTAGTGGATCTTGTTCTCTCTGGCAAACGCCTGAGCGTCCTCCCTGGAGATCTGCAAACACACCCAGCTTCATGTGAAATCAAGTAAGGACTCACAGAACGAAAAGGCCAACTAACACCGTCAAATCTCTGATAAGTCCCTATGTAGTTGTGTGAATGATTCTAATCATTATAGTACACAAGCTATAAAAAGATGAATTGTTAAAAGAACAATACACTCAGATCAGTAATTATGCCAAAAATGTATTAAAAAAAACAATCATACATTTTGCATTTAACAAAAGAAAACCCTTTGTCTGTAATGTTCTATCCAGAACTTCTCTGGTGTCATTAACACATTATCTATTATTCACATTTTGCTATCCAGTTATTAACCAGTTAATCCAGAAAATGGTCAACAAATCAGCCCTACACAGATCTGATTTGTTAAGTCAAACAGTGTTGCGGAGATCTGCTCATTAGTTCAGATGTGGGTGCATGAATAGACACATTTGTGCGCACACACACACGCACGCACATACATTAGTGTGCCACTCTGCAGCACTTCTCAGCAGGTGAAAGAAATCTGGCCCAATCAGCAGCACCCTCAACTCAGGTAAAAGAATCCACCAAACACTTAGTTGGTTTTGCAACAGAGCTGAGAAAGGCAAACACAGCCTCCAAAGTAGCATTTCATGGGAAAGGACTTAAATTAAACAAGGACTACCGGTAAGCCATTAACTGAACTCAATTGAAATGTAATTTGATTTTGTTTTGCATTTGAGAAAAGAAATACAGAATTTATTGAACAGATTGCACTGCTAGTTTTTACAGTTTGGTTGCATTAAATTTAATATTTAATGTAAAAACTTATGTTCTAAGAAAAAGAAAAAAAATGTAATTCTAAAATGTTTGGATTTGTTTGATTCAACCAAACATGTAATTTAATAATTTAATACTTGAATTTATGGTTATAATTGTGAAAAATATATGTCTAAGGTTAAAAAGTGGAATTGGTCATTAAGATAAATTACTAACTTCAAGTCCTCTTTTTCAAGTGTGGGAAGCCATGAAATTATAGAACACTTGACAAACAGAAAGGGTTTTCATATGTTGATAGGATTTTTTTAGCTGCAGAGGAATCCTTTTCTATAAATGATCAACCACAAAATTATTTTAGGTAATATTTTTATTTTCTTATCTTAACAGGAATTTGTTTGTTTGCATATTTTACCATATTTCTATTATGTTATATTATTAAGGCTTAAATAGGCATATTTGCAGAATATGCCTATTATCTGCTTAATCATCAGAATAATCAATTACGAAAACAATTACTAACTACAGTTCAACTGCACTCTCATAATATTTTCCCAGAGGTCTTGAAAATATTTTGGGGCCTTTGTTTTTTAGGGTCAGCAGTGGTTTTGACGACATGGAGGCCAATTTTGCAAAATTTCAATGACTTTCTCATTTCTTTAGATCAGTGCATGATGAGTTGCTTTTTGAGATCTTTTAGCCCACGTCATGTTGTCAAGCAGGTTGTATTATGATTTCTTGATTCTACTTGTCATGCACTAATAGGCTCTGAGTGTGGCTTGTGAAACTGAACTAAAATAATGTGGTTAATCACAGTAAATTCCGGTAACACTTTATTTGAAGGGGGGTGAATAAGAGTGACATGACACTTTCATAAACATGACATATCACATGTCATGAACATCAATAAGCCTTCATGAATATTTATGACTGTTGTCATAAAGCGTCACTCGGTAAATTATGACACTTTTAATACAAAGTTGACATTATTCAAAATGTCTTTGTCATGACATCTTGACATTAACCAAGAAATCATTACTGTTTAAACTTTACCTTTAATAACATAAAGTTACCTGATTTTTAAAGTGCAATCAGTAATAATTTTATAACAAATTTATATCAGTAATGATTTCTTGGTTAATGTCAAGATGTCATGACAAAGACATTTTGAATAATGTCAACTTTGTATTAAAAGTGTCATAATTTACCGAATGACGCTTTATGACAACAGTCATAAATATTCATGAAGACTTAGTCATGTTCATGACAGGTGTTATGTCTTGTCAGCCTTATTCACCCCCTTCAAATAAAGTGTTACCTAAATTCCTGATTTAAAGTCTTGGCTATTATTATTCTTGGCTTTTGACCCCCCCACTGATGTTACAACAGTTGATCTGAATGTCAACAGCGCCTAATACAAACCTTCATCAATCAATCCCCCTTCCCCCCAGATGGTGGTGGGTTGATTGATGAAGGTGGTTCGCCCAGGGCACCCAGCGGGCTAGGACTGCCTCTGCGTACCACTCTATGCTGCTCCAGGTCAGCCTTGTTTCCAATCAGCACCATGGGAAAGTCGTCTCGGTCTTTTACCCTCAGGATCTGGGTGTGGAACTTCTGGACCTCATGAAAACTGTATGGATCACAACAACAAACAGTGAGCACTCCCAGTATGTATATAAGCACTGACTTACAAAAAAAGAAATGATAGACATGCCCTGTGATGGACTGGTGACCTGTCCACAGTGACCCTACCTCTCGCCTGTTGACAGCTGGAGACAGACACAAGCACCCCTCCTGACCCCATTAGAGGGAAGCATGAATGATGGATGGGGGAAAAAAATCACTCATAGCTTAATCTGAGGATGGGTCACAGTGTATTGTACATAAAATTATTTTAAAGCATCATTGATTATTTTTGTTATGAGCACCAGTTGAATCTTTAATATATGCAATATTCTGAGTTGAGGCCCTGTTTCTAAGAAAGTTGACTACGTACCAATTAAGCTTATTAGCAAACCCATACATCTTTTGCCTCATGAAAAATTATACATTTTTCAGCTTTCTTTGTTAGCAAAGACTCCAAAGCAGTCTTAACTATTTGTATTTTGTTAAGTTCTTCTGATGGACATCATTTGTGTTTGGTCTGAACTTCATGCAGTTCCAATAGAAGTTTTATTTATTCCTCCCTGCTATTCGTTTTAAGTCTAGGAGAATCAGCTACAGAGAATCAGCCCTAGATCATAAGCTTTTATGGTATCCCACAATAAATCAGGAGATAAATCAGGAGTCTTATTCTTCTTAAAGAAATAAAAATGTTGGGTCTTGGTTCAAAAATACACCATCTCCACAGTCACCATCACCATCTCATGACATCTAGGAAGTACTTTAATTAGAAAAACAAATAGGTAATGTCACCAGTACTATAACTTTTAACATTACTTAATGAAGTTTTAGGAGTGAAAACAAACTTTATACTGCAAGTTTTATGTACACTGGAATAAAATGTAAATGGCAATAAGCCACCTGATCACCTGATCAAGTTCACTACAGGTGTCAAGTACAGCCTTAGCTCTTCTGCACATTTGGTATCAAATGTCCAGAAACTCTTCTGGAGCCTCAGCTCAGGTGATTTATCCAACATGGAGGCAAAATAGCAGTTGAAATCACTAGCCACGACTGTAATATCATAAATCCAATCTGCGAAGGAGGCGAAAACCTGAGGTATGAAGTCATTAGATCGCACAGGGTGAAATAAATGTTAAGGAGGGACACCAACTGACTATTTATATGGCCCTTTAACATGATATACCTGTTGCACTACTCAGAACACAAAATTAAATACGCCCCCTGGTGGTGATAAACACGGGAAAAGATAATCAGCTCCTACAGAAACACCTCTGCTTTTTCTGGTAAAAGATTTGCTAAATACTTCCCCAACCCCATCGTGTCTCCACTTCAGGTGTTCATTAGTTGTCAAGTGTGTTTCTTGCACCAGTGTTTTGTTTTCAAAAAGCTACAAAATTTCTTCCACTTAGTATACTTAATAGGACTAAGTACACTCTCCACATTCCAACTGCAAATTTTTAATGAAGCCAAGTCACTGGTCATCTTTTGTCACGAAAGCTTACATGCTTAAATATAGATGAGACCTGGAAAAATCCCAAGAAAATAAAAATTATAGCAAAATCTAGACTTATTTCACTTTGACTGAGGTCAAACTGTTGTGTTCACAGCCAGACTTTAAAAAGAAACTGGAAGAAGAGTTAAAAGGAAATGAACAATATAAAAAAATCTAAGAAAGAAGTGACAACAATTTATCCATTAGTTAATATGAACGAACCTCTTATTATAATAATTATTTTAAAAAACAAAGAACTGTGTCAGTGCTTACCAGACTGACACAGAATTTATAAAATAGAAATTAAAAATAAAAACACTGCTTTGCTGAAACCCAACACAGCACTATGTACAAGGGACAAAAATCAAGACTGATAAACATTGGGATCACACTAAACCCATCAAGGGGTGAAAGCTAACCTCCCCACACAAGTATAGGGACTAATGAAAAACCAGTTATTTTTTTAAACCAAGAAAGCTTTAAATGTGCAAACACATTTCAGCTTCTGGGCCACAACTAGCAACAAAAAAGATTATAAACTTGGCAACAAGCTTGTGAGCAAATGAATGTTGAAGTCTAGTGTGCATAGTTCACTAAGTGGACCTATACACAACACCTTGAATAACATGCGGCCCGTAAATCTATATCTCTCACACTATTCAGACCTGGTATATTGAGGGAAGGTCCTCATAAAAAGGTAGCTACATCTTTGGGATGTTTAGAGACTTTTTCCCGCCTGTTATGATCGATCCTGAAGCACAGCCGGTTACAGCATTGACACCATGATCCCTCTCTAGCTGCTCCTTCACCGAGTAAAACTCCTGCTGCGGAAAAATCCTCAAAGATCATGATCCGGCCATCTTTTGTCCTTCTTGCTATCTGCATAATCCAAGCTTTCTCTTGAAAGTTGTGGAGCTTCAATACAACTACAAGTTGGGGAGATGAAGAGCAAGCCTAAAGTTTCCAAATAAAGTTCAAATTCACATTCAGAAATACTTTATTGGTCCCAAAGGAAAATTAAATATAGCAAGTGAATAAATTGAGATTATTAAAAGGGTGATTGTAGCTGGTGATGGATGTTGGCAGGAAAAACCTCTTGTAATATCCTGTATTACAGCGAATCTGAAAAAGCCTCTGACTGAAGGCACTCTGTTTTCTCCAGGCATTCTCATGAAGAGGATGGTCAGGGTTTCCCAGAACTGTTTTGATTTTATGATGTGCTAAAGACCCAAATATTGAGATGCAGATTTGGTTATACAGATTTGATCCAGTGTATAATATGTAACGTATATAATATAATTTTTAAAAGTTAATGTGGAATACTTTTTCACTTAAAAACAGTTTTCATGCTTCAAACTTGAGACTGTAAGTGATTTTTGAATGATGCTGTATTTCAAGCAAAATGTTTTCTTATTATTTTTTACTAGAATTTTTGGTCACTATTGCTGTCATTACCAAAACTCTTTGTAAACCCAACCCTAACTTTAGTCATTCAGATGCTAGAAACACACAGACTGTAATGGAAAATGTTATGTTCTCACCCCTCTTCTGCTTTAGGTATTTCTGCATAGTGTCATCATGAGATTGGTCAAGCTGCTCTCAAGACTTCTGCAGTGTCATATACTATCCTTAATCCTGGAGACTAAGGTTTACTTTCCCAACATATAACTTATCTGCTCTTTTAGCATCAGAGAACATCCTCCTTTCCTTAACAATAGACAAATGACCAGACCATCTGTGTTGGGTTCCACAGAATCCCTGGTACATCACTTTCAGGGATTCACACCTCTCGTCCAATCAAGTCTCTCTTCTCTGACCAGAACCTATAAAAGGAAGCCAGATCCACTGTTGGTCAGAGCAGACTTGACAGACTCCTTTGACTCTATCTTTCTGTTCTCACCTCGCAAGGTTTTAATACATTTCTTATTTTCTTCTCATCCAAACTCTTTCCACGACAACACGCACACACACCAGGTCATTACCTGCCCCGGTCGTTGAGAGCAAACACCAGTAAGAAGCCTTCCCCAGACCGCATGTACTGCTCCCTCATGGCACCAAACTCCTCCTGGCCTGCTGTATCTAGAACTGATACACACACAAAAATTAGACTAGACACTGAATATTTTAGCGACGGCGAGTCCAGTTTTGTGAAACAAATAAAATACAGTCACCACTGTCAGCTTGTTAGCCCTTCAGGAGTTCTAAATCTGGGTGTGTCCTTTATTACTCAATCTTTGGACTTATTGGGTCAGCATTGCCATTAGTAGTTTCTGCTGCAGACATTTGTTCATTTGTCATGGTGGTTCTCTAACAAGAACACAGGTGTAAATTTAAAATCTAAATAAATACAAAGTAAATTATTTCTCTCCCAAATGTAAAGTCAAACATGCAAAACAATCTAAAAAGCAGCTACTAAACACACAAGAAAGAAATCATTCTTGAAAACACTGCAACAGATCAATAGCATGTGAAGAAGTCAGGGGTGTGTGTAACAAAAGCATCCGGCAGAGCTTTTGGTGCTGTCCACTAGTTGTAGGTTTTTTTGTTTTTTTTTTACAAAGCAGAGATTTCCTTCTACATTTTAGGGTAGAAGTTTGTCATTTTGCAAACTTCTTGTTTGCAAAATGACAAATCTTCTGGTTGGAAGCAAGAGATTCAACAGATCTCAATCTGATCTGTAAGTGCAGCTTGACAAATCTGAAAATGTGTCAAGTTGCACTAAAAAGAGAATCAGATGCTGCTGCTGAATAATCGTAGGAAATAAAAGCAATTAAATAAAAGCTACAAGCAGCGCTGGCGACCTTCGCTGCTCAGTGCCGCTCTGGCCTGGTGGTAGTGATAGTCTCCTGTAATATTCCCAATAACATGATTTCTCCATTAACTTAAGAGGTTTGCTGGCATTATGACAGGAGAAGGATACATCAGTGGGATGTTAACATCTGTGGAAAACTATGTAAAAAAAAAAAAAAAAAAAAAAAAAGACAAGGACATCTAAAAAAAATAGAACTGGTACTTTAGTACTTTAAATGTCATTCCTTTCTCTAAATTCAGTGTAATTATTCCATGAAAAACAACTAAAAGCTTTATTTGTTGTTACAGCTAACTAATGTTATAATTAACATTAGTTAGTTCTCTTTCATTTCTATTCCAAAGACTCACAGGTTGCAAACCCTGGACCTAAACTGACTTGAGAGAATCAGAGAAGGAGAAGGTTTAAATCAAAGGACATTCATGAATTAGAATGGCATAGTCAAAGTTCAGACATAATTTCAACTGAGAAAGTACACAGCTGTGCTACAACCAATCTGAACAAAAAGTGATTCAACAAAGTAGTGACTCAGGTGCTACAAAACTTTGTTAGTCTATTACATGAAATACCTTTCACTCGTGGTTGTGATGTGGCAAAATGTGAAACAGTGAAAGGGGTGTGAATACTTTTCCTAGGCACAGTAGAGTCATTTTCATAGATTTCTAACAGTTAGCAGATGTCCAGAATTAGGATGGAGGTTTATCTGATGATGTCATGAAATGGTGAAAAAGCAGCATGACCCAACTCCCTCAGCTGACCTGCTTCAAGTCCAAACAGGCCAGATACACACACACACACACAGCAGGGAGCAAACATACACTGCCTGAGTCTTCTCACATTGTGGGCTGTGACACAATTGGAGTGAATCAGTGGAATGTGGTGCAGCCTTACTGTCTAGCCGAGTCTCCTTGCCATCCACAGTGCACACCTTGGTATAGGAGTCTTCAATGGTGGGGTCGTAGTCCGACACAAAGTAGGACTGTAGGACACATTCAGCGTTAGTGGTGGAGCAGTTTACACAGTGTACTGATTTCTTCTACTTTCTCCAAACAAAAACATCCTTCCATCTTAAACTGCAACAAAGACATTGTTTGGTCCCATTATTCACCTGACCAACATTTAAATAAGCCACTTGTTGGAGAGCACTGAATGCTGGGGCTCGTTCACTCCAGCCCTGTTTAGTCGGCTTTAATCGAACTCTAGTTTGCTTGTCAAGAAAGTCCAGTTTGTTTGGTGAATGTGCAATTGAACTGAATGCTGGGGTCAAAGTTCACCCAAAAAAGTGAACTACAGCCTGCCAAAAAACCTAGGTCTCAGTTAAATTGAAGTGAACACTGGCACTGGTGAAGTGCATACTAAATCACCAAGCTGACCGGAGGCTGCTCCCAAGCAGTGCATTATGGGTAAACTACAAAAACAAAATGCCCTAATCTAAAGCAAGCAGGAGAAATTTATCATGTTTTTATTTAACCGAAGACAAAAGAGAAATCCTACAACTGCTCAAATTTGACCCTACTCCATTTTTGCTCACATTTTGTGAAATATAAGCATGTTATGTCTTCTTCAGAGGTTTGTGTATCATTTCCTTCAGTGGTTCTTTGGACCAGCCAGTTATGTGGAGATTTTACATTATGCTGTCTAACCAACCACTTTTATGAAAACTAAATTCCTTAAGGAAAGTGAACATTGTTGGCAGAAAAATGCACTCTGAAAAATAATAAAAACATTTCAAGAGGAGTTGAAGAACCCAGTCATGTCTGAGTGTTGATCTGATATCCAAATAAATTCACATCCAAGGAGGTCTCAACTCCTAGATTATTCCCTGCCTTTAAACTTCCAGTACCCCTGGTATCGTTTTACTGAAGAATCCCAGCTAGAAAATGGAGGATAGGACTTCACAAAATACAACATGTTTGCAGAGTGGGAAAGAAAAAACAAGATGCCAACTCTGCTTTTAGTGGATTTGGGTTAATGACATCACATCAATCAAGCTGACCAGCTGGAACTACTAAACATTGTGGTGGAAACTTCCTGACTGATTTTGACTGTTTGCCCAGTTCATCCTCACTTAATTGTATTTTACTGTTGGAAATTGTCCCAAAACCCACATAGTGTTCTCCAACTTCTCACCTTCTGGATGCCACAGTGCAGACTAAAAAAATGTCTATGAAGAAAAGTCTGCCAACTAGCTTTAACTGGTCTGTGCTGCTCTTCATCGAACCAAACCATTGCAGTGGATTCTTTCATACATAGTTTGTGATCTGTGAAACCTTCAGTTTAATCTGAAAAAACATGTAAGGAGCCATTTCAGTACATCTTAATGCATTTACACCACTATGGATTGAGTCCTGCTGGACTCCTGGTCAAACTGGGACTGAATGGCAATGGGTGAGTTAGGTGGTTGAGCATGTGCACCTCAACGCAGAACTCCTGGGTTTGATTCTCATTCTCAGACCATTTGTCTTCCCCTCTCTCTCCACCCTACTTGCTGTTAATGAAAGTAACAGAAATTACCTTTTTAATGACTTCAAAAAGTCATTAGAACTAAAAACAATGACTTTTTGTTTTTAGTTCAAATGACTTATTTTGAAGGGTCACCAGATTATGAAAGTTTTGTTCTGTCTGATGATTTTAATGCCTTCTGGGCATGTAGAATACATTGCTCAAAATAGGAACAGAATCAGACTTTTGTGTCCAGGTGTGAAAAGTATGAGTTTTAGAACCTTGAGATGAATGTCCAGAACACTTAAAAACAGCAAACTGGTCCTTTACTCGGGGTGACAAATCATAACCTAGCTTCAGGACAACCCGCATGAAAAAGGGGCGAACTGGTCCTTTACTTCCATTGAAGAATCACAACCGAACTTCAGGGCGAACTGGTCTTTTACTCCCAGCGAGGAATTTCACCCTGACTTCAGGACAATCCTCATGACAAAGCAAGCAAGCAGACCGTTTCTGTAGAGAGAAAGTTCATGTACCTACCTGGATGAACTGGATGGTCAGGGCGCTCTTGCCCACTCCACCTCCTCCCACAACCACCAGTTTGAATCTCTCTTCTTCCCCACTCATTCCTGATGGGGAAACTTTCTTTGAAAATTAAAAAGCGTTTCAAGGTCTGATTCACCAGGTCTCGCCCAAAAAGTCCAAAACAAAATCCCCCCAGTCCCTGTAGCGTTACCGGAGCTTCAAACACGGACACACGGCACTTCTACCGCCACAGTTTCAGACTCAAACTTATCATGCGCATGTCTTTTCTCTCCCCGACGACGTGTTAGCGGACACAGCCACACCTGGGTACCAAAGTCCTCCGAAGTCCGGCGGTGTAGTTTAGGACCTAGTTTCGTCTTGATTGAGTTAGGACAGAAACAGCTCGGGTGCTGGGCTCTTCCCTATTCTTTCTGCTTGTCTTCTACCTCAGCCCTGAGCAGCTTCTGAGGGCGGAACTGCTTCCTCTTTAACCCTGTGAGAAACCTGAAGCAGCGGGGCTGAGCTCGCTTTCTGACGAACTTTCACAGAGCAGCAGCCTGTGGTCTGTGTCTGACTTTCCTCTTTGAAATGCCTTGTTGATTTGCAGTTCATTAATCCTGAAAACTGTTCCTATCAACTCAAGTTTCATGTGTCACTTTCCTTATTTGGTCATACGGGATGTCAGTGACATCATTTCAAGTATCTCGCAGGATATACAATCAGCGCAAGCTCGGAAAACTTTTTCAGAGAGCAGTTTCATGCTCATAAACTTTTCTGTCTGCTAAACAGGTTAAGTTTAGCTCAGCTGGTCAAGAGCGGAAACGTTAGAATGGATATAGATTTTAAAAGACGTGTTAAATAATGTAAGCTCCATTCAAGAATAACTCAAGAGCAGAAAAAGCCTACGTAGAAGAGTATGCCTCAGGCTACACAAACTACGTGGACATTTGCCAAAACGTCACAGTCCAGCGCCACCATGTAGACTCCAACACTGAAGCCGTTGTTGAGCTGTTGAAAAGCCAAGAAGAAACTATTTGTACCCATTTACCATTTCCTTGTGTCACCCAGTTCCAACCATTGACTTCAATGTGAAAGTTTAACATTAAGTGGTGTGCAACTGTGTTGGATAAAACGATTCTGTGTCCTTCCTCTGTCTCTTTTATCTGCTCACATACACAGGGCTGGATGCTTACATAACCATAACATTTAAGGCAGGCACAGTCTTACATGTCACACATAAACAAAACCTGATTAAGACCAACAGCCTCAGAGAGGGAGCAGAATGAGGTAAAAGCAGAATTCGAACAATCTTTTCTTCACTTGGTGTCGCCCTTAAGGTGAGCTGAGTGGAGCCCAGCTGGACAGTGAACGTCGTTCTGTGGCTTCCATTTGTATGAGTTGCATGGTTTGCAACATTTTATCATTTTCAGCAGTAAAGGCTGTTTTATACTTAACCAAATCTCATTATTTCTCAAGGTAATGACAGTATGGTCCTGAAACTAGTAAACGGACCCAGGTGGTGCACAGAAGGGAAAATGGGTGAAGTACAACAACTGTGCAGAGGGAGGAGACAATTTAGTAAACTATTTCCCACCCCAAAGCCACCCACCTGCGTGCAGACGAACGTTATCGTACAGCAACAAATTTATGAAGTAATTTTCAATTTTAAACTTTATTTAGCAATGGGTCAGAGCAGGAGTGAGGTGCATGTGATGTGCTTTTTATCAGCGAAAACAACGAAATTGGGCTGTTCAGACTGCTGTGAAAAAAGTCTATACGGCCAAAAAATAAAATAAAAAATCTGATTAGTGTTGCGTTTGCTTACTGTGAGTACACAACCTAAGATACTAGCAGTTTGGGAGCTACCATTTGACCAAAACACCTTTGAAAAGCTTATAGTTGACGGAGATCACTTCAACAACTCACATCTTCTATCTAGTTGGCAAACCTGCTGACCAGTAAATATGGAAAGATCTGACAAAGCCACGTTAAAGAAAATAAAGGCAGCAGTGAAGAATGGTGTGAAATGTGCAAAGCTCACTGATTTTTTTTTTCTCAAGAAGACAAAAGACTAGCACCTAGCGTAAAAACGAAGCTAATGTATCCACAATAAGTAACTAAGCTAAACAACTGTCTGAGCTTAATTATAGGTGATGGCTAGTAATACATTTTTATGTATTTAAAATAGTCTAAATACAGGGACATAAAGGTTGTTTCTATTTCTATTCTATTCATGTCATGAGAAGTGAATGCTGCAATCCTGCTGGGTTTCCTTACGTAGAAAGTTTTTTTTTTTATTAATTTGAGTAATGAATTGAGTTTAATGCACTGATTAATGACTAAGATGAATTGTAATGCATGTATGTATGTATTTACTTTTATTTTTTGTAAAGTACCCTGTGATGGCATTTGTTGTGAAATGGTATATAAATACACTGAATTGAACTGCTGTTTCAAAGAAGAGTGATCAATGCAGACAGCTTTCAGGAACTTGTTTTTTGTTGTTGTTGCTTTTGCAGCTTGGTAAAGCACATTTCACCAAATATTAGTATCATTTTGAACAGGCATAACAGCATTAAGTTTAGAGCTCTAACATATGTTTTCTGTTTTGAGTGATTTCAATAATTTTCATAATTTGGCTTCAGAATAAAAGTCTGGTGTAATTACAATGCAAACTTTTATTTTATAAATAAAATAAAAATAAACTTTTATTTTTATAAATAAAATAAGTACCAAGCATATAACAAGATTTATATTCACTTCAGAATGGCAGGACTTTGAGTTAACACTTTCTGAATTAGCAAGATACTGAAGAACAAATTCCATTAGCAAGTCTTTAAAAATGTCAATATGTTTTAAAACAAGCAGAACATTCAGCAGGTCAAGTCCAGAGAACTGTAAACTCTTTATCATATACAGTAGTAAAGAAGATTGAATACCAGCAGACCCCTCATACCACATTTAGTGTTTGTCTTATTACATGTCAAAGCCTATCTTTGTGGTGGTTGACATTTTCTGTTTCTGTTTTATTGCCTAGAAGTAATTGAATTAGCATTTGTACCTCGAAAAACACCATGAAAACCCCCCAGATTGAAACGATATTTGAGCTGCTGATGATGCAAACTTAAGTTTTTACACTAATAGAAACATGCAACAAGATTGGTTTTCAGTGTGATCTTTTGTTTATTTCAAGATGTTGCGCCACAGACATTTCAAAACTGCAGCATCTTACAAAGCAAAACATGAGCTGTCGACTGTTAGTATGTACCAAGAAGCGCTTGACAAGAACAGTTTTTAGAATCAACTTTTCAATAAATATATAAATAGAAGACAATGGTTTCCTTCAGTATTTCTGTAAATCCTGTGTTGTCACTTTTGTTCTGATGAACATGCACAAGAACTGGTTAGGTGTCGCTCCACTCTGCAACCTCAGCACCTATAGGGCAGCGCCGGCTGTCCCATCTTCACCGGGTGGACCAACCCCAGCAGCACTCTTTCCCCCCAGTCAAACAGCTTGTTCAGAGTAATCCTGGATGGTGATAACAGGCGTCGTTCCTTCTCTTCAGCTCGGCTGGACCCACCGAGACGGGGACTCCGCTCTGGGTGGGGGACGCTGTGGACTGGGGACGCTTTCACCACTGATTGTGGGTGGCTGCTCGCCAAAGAGGGCGGGCAGAATCCCAAGGGCGTCAACGAGAGCGTGAGGCTTTTACGCTTCTCCAGGAGAGAAGTACAACCTGATGGGAATTGTAGTTGTTTTGGTAGAGGTTCTCTGGACTCACAGAGG
This sequence comes from Poecilia mexicana, assembly GCF_051168715.1. Taxonomy (NCBI): domain Eukaryota; kingdom Metazoa; phylum Chordata; class Actinopteri; order Cyprinodontiformes; family Poeciliidae; genus Poecilia; species Poecilia mexicana. The sequence goes on from NW_028263424.1 coordinate 45,804, forward strand.
CTCGATGCTGAAGCGTCGCATGGCTTTTGGTTACATTGTTGGTTTTGACACACTGTCAGGTCAAAGGTCCAAGGTCCTTGCTTGTTACCACTGTTATGAAAGAGCGATTTTCTCATCTGAATTATTGAGTCTTCTGTGGTGGTGTGGACACAGCGGTTCCTGTTCTGACTGCACAGTAATCTGGTCCCTCTGTCCTTTGTGGACGGTTGCTGATTCTCGTGCTGCTGCCTGGTCATATCACAGCTGGACGCCTTCTGGTTCAGGATGCCTTGGAAGTGCTGCAGCTGACCCAGGAAGTTGAAGTTTGGGGAAATGGAGGGCCGACGCTCTTTTACAAATCTGATGAGGGGACAGAAAAGATTTGGGTTAGACTGATTGTTACTTTTTTACATGTGAGCTCCTGTAAGAAAGAGAAATAAAAAGCTGTAAAACTTTAGTTGGGATGCCGTCAAATGGAACTCCAACCCTTTGGACTTTAGTCAAAACGCCGTTTGACAAGGACTCTAACCTCTAGATATAGCTCTTTTAAAATTCATTTACATTTCTGTTATCATGTATTAAAACGTAAAACGGTGAGAAAGAGAAATAAAAAGAAATCAATAAACTGATAAGGAGAAAAGATAAAAACATTAAACAGTGAGAAAGAGAAAGACATTTTGAAAAAGATTAAGTCAACCGATGCCCTGACAGAGAAGAGGATCTCCATATCTGAGGAGTGGGTCTCCCTCCTTCAAGATCCAACTCTCCACTCAAGGTACTCTTCCACAAAAATTGTGGAACATATTGCAAAAAAAAAAAAAAAATTAAATGTGGACAAAATTATGTTTCTATATAAATCCTACAACATTTTTTAAGCCAACTATTGTACAAAGTTTGTGTTACATGAGAGAATGGAGCTCCACTCAGCACGTTGTGGGCCGAGATTAGTCCAAATTCTGATTCTGTTCAGGAGATGCTGGCTAAATGCTTGACATTAAAAACAGCTTTTTAAATCCACTGTTACTCCATGACAACATATTTTACAGGACAATAAATTGGCTCAGAAACAATTGCTATAAACAATAATGTTTTCAGGCCATGTTCAAGTAATATATAGATAAAGGTATAATAATGCAAGTTTGCCTCTCAAAGACCAATAAACTTTAATTTTGTACAAACACTCCACTGGAACTGGAAGATATTTGAAATATCCAAAATAAAACATAACAACCAAACAACAATAAATTAAAAGCAAATGAAATCTACACACAACCAAAGCAATGCAAAAAATGGATTAGGAAGTTTCTCTAAACAAGATTACCCTTCAAAAAATATTAATAGTCTAAATGGACATTATTAAGATCATTTTAATTTGATGCAATAAATTGCTTATTGCGATAGGTTTATACTGCATGAACATGAATAAAAAGCACACCAAAGTTTCATCCAACAGCATAGAATTTTTTTTCCTTTTCTAAAATAATATTCTCTGCTTACTTCAGCCCTTAATCCAAGGCAGCTGTGAATTTGTGAGCCTAATAAAATGTGTGCAATTTGTACACATTTTATTTGGTAAAATGTGTTAATTCTTAACTGTGTAAAGGTCTGGAAAAATGAGGATTTGAGGTCCTACCAACTCCCTATTAGTGGGTATTGTACCCAAGATCATATTAGTTTACTTTCTATTTTTGGGGGGTTATTTGCAGAGTTCATTTGTATGTTAATTATTTTGTTAGCTTTTTTTAAACCAGAACAAGAGCAGCATTAGGAAACAATGGAAAGACCTTTGTGTGCTTGCTAAACTGGGATAAATAAACTGTGAAAACAACCTCCAAGTTTTTTTTGGAAACTGGACTTATTTTGCCTGCGAATGAAACATCACCAGAGTACAGCAGTGGCTCCTGGATTGAACTTCTGTAAGATGTTTGATTGTCACTATATTCCTCATTTTTCAAAACCCATAGTTCAGGCATCTAAAGTAAGATAGTGATACTTAATTGAAGCTCAAGGCCTGCGTGCTGTACCTGTAGGCATGGTCCAGGTCCATTTCCAGGCTGTACATGATGTAGGCCACAGCCAGAGCCGGGGAGCGGGAGATTCCTGCAGCACAGTGCACCAACACCGAGGCCCCAGAGGACATGGCTGAATCTACACACACCACACCATGGCACATAACCCTCATACTGTATTAGCATGGCTAATCCAACTAGCGCAGTTAAGACTGAAGAACCAGTCAACAAAGAAAACTATGAAGCAGATGTTTAGGGTGAGAAAGGTGGGGGGAGGCGGTCCTGACCTATGAAGCTGAGAGCCTGGGGGATCCAGGGCAGCAGGTCGTCCCACAGGGAGTCATCGATGGGAATGCGCAGGAATCTGGAGCAAGGCAGAAAAGATGGCTGGGGGCTGCAGCGGCTCACACTCAACACGTAGGAAATACCCAGAGAGGCCAGTCGATCCTGAACACACACATTTTCTAATATTACTCTTTCTGAACTTTAATTCAGAAAGCTGCTTCAGTGCATTTTCTTAATACATTCACATCATTCTCCATGAAAACATGAGAAATTCCAAGACACCAAGTTAGTGTAGATTTGGTGTCTCCTCTGTGTGTTTTTGTTTACTTGTTTTAAAATGTGGGGAGGCTGGAATTCTATTTTTGTTGATTATTTATTTATTTATTGCTAAAAATATATGTGGCGAAGATTAAGATTTAGACACAATCCTGGTCTAATATAGCTGATTACTGACTTACTGTAAATACAACCCATAGAAGGAACAGATTAGAATCAGACTATTTTAGACATGGCATGTATAGCATCTTTTATATATACTGCAATTATGTATATGATTTTTATTTTTATTTACTTCATGTAGGTCAGCAAAAAATTTCACATGCAAAGCAATCAGTACAAGATGGAGTCAAGCAACTTTCAGCCATAACATTTTTGGCTTTAAAAAATTGAAATCAGATATGTATCATTATTATTTAGTCTGATTATTTAATCGGACAATGAGATCATGGAGGCGTGACCAGGGGAGAAAGTAGTTTTAAATTCTTGGAGGTACTATGACAAAAGTATATATATATACACTGCTCAAAAAAATAAAGGGAACACTCAAATAACACATCCTAGATCTGAATGAATGAAATATTCTCATTGAATACTTTGTTCTGTACAAAGTTGAATGTGCTGACAACAAAATCACACAAAAATCATCAATGGAAATCAAATTTATTAACCAATGGAGGCCTGGATTTGGAGCCACACACAAAATTAAAGTGAAATGTTCCCTTTATTTTTTTTGAGCAGTATATATATATATATATATATATATATATATATATATATATATATATATATATATATAAAAATTCCCCTCTCACCCTCCGTGGGTGGTCTCTTTCATCCTCTGAGCTTGGGTCCTCTACCAGAGGCCTGGGAGCTTGAGGGTTCTGCGCAGTATCTTGGCTGTGCCTAGAACTGCACATTTCTGGACTGAGATGTCTGATGTTGTTCCTGGGATCTGTTTGAGCCACTGCTCCAGTTTGGGGGTGACTGCCCCGAGGGCCCCGATGACCACAGGCACCACTGTGGTCTTCACCTTCCAGGCCTTCTCCAGTTCCTCTCTGAGGCCCTGGTATTTCTCCAGTTTCTCATGCTCCTTTTTCCTGATGTTGTGGTCACTTGGTATTGCTACATCCACCACAACGGCTTTCCTCTGTTCTTTATCCACCACCACAATGTCCGGTTGGTTCGCCATTACCATCTTGTCTGTCTGGATCTGGAAGTCCCACAGGATCTTAGCTCGGTCATTCTCCACCACCTTTGGGGGTGTCCCCCATTTTGACCTCGGGGCTTCCAGTCCATATTCTGCACAGATGTTCCTGTACACTATGCCCGCCACTTGGTTATGTCGTTCCATGTACGCTTTCCCTGCCAGCATCTTGCACCCTGCTGTTATGTGCTGGACTGTCTCAGAGGCCTCCTTGCACAACCTACACCTTGGGTCTTGTCTGGTGTGGTAGATCTGAGCCTCTATTGCTCTGGTGTTCAGGGCCTGTTCCTGGGCAGCCAGGATGAGGGCCTCTGTGCTGTCCTTGAGTCCAGCTTTCTCCAGCCATTGGTAGGATTTCCTGATATCAGGAAATCCTACCAAAACATGGATCTGTTGGAATATATATATATATATATATATATATATATATATATATATATATATATATATATAGAGAGAGAGAGAGAGAGATAGATAGATAGATAGATAGATAGATAGATAGATAGATAGATAGATAGATAGATAGATAGATAGATAGATAGATAGATAGATAGATAGATAGATAGATAGATAGATAGATAGATAGATAGATAGATAGATGATCTGGTATTTTGTATTTTTATCTTTTTATTATCTTTTATGTTCTTTGATAATCATTATTCTTTTTATTATCTTTTAACTTGTTCTTTGCTTTATAATTTGATATAAAACTTATTCTGCTCAGATTATTGTGCTCATACGGATCACGTGAACAGGGCGTGCTTGGCTCTGGTTGACTTGGGTTGGGCTCTGATTGGTCTGCTGGTTCACGCTCTCAGCCCATGATTGGCTCATGGTCGGAGAGCGGCTACCTCTGATTGGATGGCTCGCCTGCAAGGATGGAGATGGCCACTCCCCCTTTGCACGCAGGCATCCCTTTGTTTAAGAGATAAAATACGAAAAAGCCCGCGGTTTTAGTCAGAGTCTGCTGTGGGTCGCGTTCGAATGCCCAGCTACGTTGATGCTGCCGCTTGTCTCTAGGCCGAAGGCTCTCCGGCCAAGTTTCACGAGGTAAGCGCTGGTAACTTGAATGAATCGAGCATCACGTGTTTAGTCATAGAGTGTTTTGTACTGTATTCTGTGGGGAATAAATCGAGCATATTTGTTCTAGCAGTAACAGTGTTTGATGCATGTTATTTTGCTGTAATCTGTGGGGAAATAAATCGAGCACATTTAATTCTAGCAGAAACAGCGTTTGGTTTCGTTATTGCCGCCGATCTCCTTCGACCCTGATTTAAAATTTCATAAAACAATAGATAGATAGATTTTGTCATAGTACCCCCAAGAATTTAAAACTACTTTCATCCCTGGGAATCACCTCAAACCAGATGTTGAACTGGATTTTATTTCAATGTCATTTGTGAATGTTAGAGCCTCATTTTCAACAGTTTAGCTATAAAGGTTGAAAAAGGTTATGATTTTGGAGAAAATCTCATCAACATCAATATTTCCACTAAATAAGAGGCAAAAAAGTAGTTTGATACAGGAAAAGCCTCTCAGACTCTGGGCTCAAAGCGAGATGCCCAAACTATCCATCCGCAAAAAGTGGGTATGCAGCGCTGCACCAGAGGGGGCGTCAAAACCCCATCTGGAGGGGGCGGCGCCCCGATGATGCCTTCGCATATACTTCACCGCGCCCTTACGCTCCTTCACCTCGCGCACATGTAAATGTAGCGAGTTTTACCTTTCACGTGTCTTCGTCTCGGGGGAGCGGTAAACATACGTCGCTCATACGGATAGAGAACAACCGTATGTTTTCTACGCTCCTTCACCCTTACGTACCTTCCTTGGGGGGGTGCGATTTATGTGTTCGCATCCACCTGAATAATATGTAGTTGCGCCCCTGCATCCATCCATCCATTTTCTATACACCCTTGTCCCTAGTGGGGTTCGGAAGGGTGCTGGTGCCCATCTCCAGCGAAATGCCCAAAGTATTTTTTAAAAATATTAGACAATTAATTTAATTTCACATAATTATTGCGGTAGAAGTCATTTGTTTGTTAACTACTTAATGAAACATATTTACTGTGTTTGATGTCTGTTGTGAATACTCACAAAGAACGAGGTAATTAGTCCAAGTTTGTCGTTTATTGAATGTTCAGAAACTACAGCGGCTGTAAAGAGCCACAGCAAAGGTAAAACAACCTGAACAGGTGATCAACTCTAAACCACTAGCACCTTTTTATTCTCCGTCTCTCTTTGTCATTTAAGCACACCGGTTGCCATGGCAACATAACATTCAGTCCCTTACGATATTAGGTTTTCTGGCTTGATATTTGTAAAGGATAGTGGGTGAAGATTCATTTCTGTACATTTTCTTTCTTTTTCATAAAAAAGTCCTACTGACCATTTGAGTGTGATATATTGACACAAAAACATCTACAACTTACTACAAGGAGTGGAGCGGTCCACCCCCACCATTTACATGAGTGGGATGTCCCAAACACACAGCCACTTCACTGTTGGCTTGTTGGCAAAAGATGTTAATTCAATGTTGAATTGCCATCATGTGCAATCTGGGCAGGTGCAGAGCTATGGGGGGGTGGGGGGGGTGGGGGGGCGGTTTCAAGTCGCTTAAATATCTGATTATAGACTGAGAAAGTCTACCGCCTGTTGAGAAAGGTCTATTTAATGTTAAAGTTACTTTCCCTCAATGGAATATATACTAGTCAGTTCCAGTGACCGTTTCACTCACGGTTTAGCCGATGTGTTTCCTGGGTAAAGATCAAACAAAAAACACAGACCAACCTCCCCGCCCCTCGCTCAACAGTTTCTGGTAGCGCAGGCGATAAACATCAGGGGCCTGGTGATTCGTTAGGGGTCCGGTAATTAGCCCCGCCCCCCGGCCCAACGCTGACTTGTTCCGCTAATGAATCTGGGTACAGAACGGAATCACAACTCAGTGTTGTCAACACATAGTGCTTAAGTTAAAACGTGATTAACCCTCACCTAAAAGGGGTTGTGCTGTGGTGGCGCAGGGGTTAAGCACAAACCACAATCAAGGCCTCAGTCCTCAACGCAGCTGTCACAGGTTCAATTCCTGACCTTGGCAACCTTTGCTGCATTACCCACCTTCCTGTCAATTAACTATCAAATAAAGGCCACTAGCCAAAACAATCTTTTAAAAAATAAAATGTGAAAAATGAAAAACCCTCACTTAAAATTAAAGTTTCACCCGATTGAGGGGTAGATGGGCCCAGGTGGGGGGAAAAGAGGTGTGTGTGTGTTTTTGGCAGGTGGAGGGAAGGGGGTTGGGCGTTTGAATGGCAGGCGGTGGTGAGGGGTGCAAAAAACACCTGAACACTTTGATTACTAGTTTTTCCCCAAACCTTATCCTCAAGGCAAACTGACCTGCATGCTTTCAGTTCAGCAAAACCTTGTTAATCAAATGTTAATTAAAATCATGTGTGCTGAATTAGGGAAATGCCTAAAACTTGCAGGGCAGTGTGCCTGGTGCCGGTGCTGAAAAACACTGGATTCGATGTGGCATTTCAATCAATGAATGTTAATTGGCTAGAATTGAATGGTTGTTTGATGGTTGATCCAGCTTCTTTCGTTGACCTGAACCATACATGCAGCCTTTGTGATCATAATTCAACATTGAATTAACATTGTGTGCTATCTGGGTAGTTCTTCCCCAAACCTTGACGTCAATCAAACTGACCTGCGTTTTTTCAGTTCAGCAAAACCCCGTTAATCAGACGTCAATTAATAGCATGTGTGTTGAATTAGGGAAATGCCTAAAACTTGTAGGGCCTGGAGGACCAGTGCTGAAACACACTGGATTCGACGTTGGCATTTCATTTATTTGATGTCAACCACAAAACAACATTGATTCAATGACACAGTTTCAACATTAGTTAATTGGCTAGAATTGAATGGTTGTTTTATAGTTGATCCACCATCAGTTGTCGACCTCAACCAAACATGCAACCTTTGTGATGATAATTCAACATTGAATTAACATATTTTCCAACAAGCCAACAGCAAAGCAGCTGTGTGGTTGGGCTATCCCACTCATGTAAATGGTGGGGGTGGACCGCTCCACTCCTTGTAGTAAGTTATAGATGTTTTTGTGTCAATATATCACACTCACACAGTCAGTGAGAATTGTTATGAACAAGTAAGAAAATGCACAGAAAGGAATCAGCACCCACTATCCTCTACAGTGCTTAATTTAAATGTGATAACCCCCGCTCAGTAATAAAATACTCTGACCCAGAGCGCTGATGAGGAGGAGAGGAGGGGAAGGGGTGCGGCAATACATCTGACATTGATTCAATATTGATCAGATGTTGATCAGACATCGGCATTTCAGTCATTAGATTTCAACGACAAAACAACATTGATTCAATGACACAGTTTCAACATTGGTTACTTGGCTAGAGGTGGATGGTTGTTTGATGGTTGATCAACCGTCATTTGTCGTCTTCAACCAAAAATCAACCATTAATCAGACTTCGGCATTTCAGACATCAGATTTCAACCACAAAACAACGTTGATTCAATGTCACAGTTTCAACGGTTTGATTGGATGGTTGTTTGATGGTTGATCCACCGTCATTTGTCGACTTCAACCAAAAATCAACGATTCTAACTATTTTTCAACGTTGATTTAACATCATGTGCTATCTGGGTTGCTATTAGTTGTGCTTTCTTATCTTTATTTATCTTATGATTTTGTGATGATATTGTCCGCTCCCATTTTTGAATAAACTTTGAAACTGATCCACAGATGAAGGCATCCATTATTACTGCCGTAAACAATGACATGCTGTATGTCTACCTTCTTCTGCACGTGTGGGTCGCTAAACCACACACAGAAGTTTGATTGTACTTCCATTAGTGACCAAACAAATAAAAAATCGGAATTGAACATCAAAGCCTGCTGTGTGACCATAGCCTATGATTCAAGGTGTCCCCCCACCCTCACTCTTCTCTCCCTCCACTTCTGGCTGCCCCTCTAAGAACTTTGTGGATGCGCCGCTCTTAGCGGCACCAGGCACTGTGCAGAATCGATGTTTTGGTTCTTACTTGCGTCACGTCGCGCTCAGCTCCGAGGTAGAGCCACGGCAGGATGACGGACAGCTGGGGTCGCTCTGCCTCTGCGTCTCGGGACCAGACCATCTGCAGTGTCACAACATCTAAGTTAAATGATGGCTTTTATTCTTTTTTTAAAAGCAGAATATTATTCATGCATCATCTTCTTAGTCGCTAGGATTATGAGTAGCATGAATAAATGACGCAATTCACGTTTTTCCTTCTTAGATCAGAATGAGGATTATTGAGCTTTTCCTGTAGCTATCTTAAACAGCAAGCAAATTATAAATAGTCACTGTTCTGCTGGTCATTTCCCGCATGCGTAAAGATTATTTTTAAAACAAACATTGCTTACTGTGTGTGGAGCGTCTTCCTCTTGAAGCAGCAGGAGCCTCCTCTCTGTTTGCAGGCTGATGAACAAACTCACAGTCTGCAGCAGCTGCCTGGAAACTGGCTCCTCTGACTATGCTCTGCTTCTAAGTGATGAGCTCATCCTCTTTCCACAAATAGAGCAGCTATGGGTGATGTCATCTTTAGCCTATCAACGTGCTTCCACACGCGCAGGCGCACCGCCTCAAACTCTTGCAGGAAAGAGTTAATCTGACAAACACCAGAGTCTAATTTATTGAATTTGGTTTTAGTTCTCGTCATCCATTCCATCCCGCACGGATTTATGGAGCTGTGGAGCTCCTCATGCATCACACGCAGTGGCATGCGCTTCATCTGACCATCCATTCTCATTTGTGGTTAAAAACAAGCCATGAAACTGAGAGCATAGATGTCCTATACATTCATCTCTCTCGATGAAGTTCCTAACCTGCAAATGTAATTAAAATGAGCAAACAAGAGTTTGAAATAACAATATTTACCTGCAGTGTTTAAGCCTTCAGTTAGTTTAATTTAGTGCGCTATATTCAAAAATACTGAACAGGTACCCACGCCTTCATATTAATGCCTCCTGCTGAGCAGGGGTGTATCCAGGAAGTTTTGAAAGAGGGTTAAATGGGGGTCAGTGATTATCTTGGAGTGTCACCAAAATAAAAGATCAGGCAGAAAGAAGGTTTAGAATACTTTTTAATAAAACTGAATGACCCAACATGGTCAAAGATTTACATAAACATAAATACACAAAATGCTGTTCTTACTAACTGAAGCTATTTCTTTTCTTAAGTTATTTATTAAAAATGGCATCCACATAAGACTGGAGAGCTACTGCACGTCTGATTTCAAAGTCCTGTTCATCAAAGTCCTCACAATTATTAATCTTTACAGTCAGGCAATGATTAATGCCTGACATCACAGTCTTCTTCAGAAACTGTAACCATGATAGTTGTAATTTATTGTATCTATAAATAAAATTTTGTGTGAACTGTGTGATGCTATACTGTCAAATATCTGGGGGATTGTGTTCAATATCTACAACAAATAATTAAGGCAGCTCGCATTAATAAGTGTACCTAAGATGACCCTGCTGGAGAATGTATAGGTTTGTAACTCTTCTCTAGTCAGCCCATTTTTACATAAACCTAACAGACCTGATAAGTTATCTGTCAGTGAGGTTCATGTAAACGTGCGCTCCTGTGTTTCAGCTTAACTGTGAAATTATTGTTACAAGTTGGACAAATACAACTGTTGTGCTCCCTTTATGAAAGTGTTAGTTCTTAAGGTACAGCCACCACGAGCATCCGGTAAAGGATCAGAGGAGAGGTTGCAGGTCCAAACTTTCTTTAATAGAGCTGAGAGTGGTCTACAAGAAATACAGAAAACAAGTCAAAATTAAACCCAGATAGCACAGAATGATTGAAACAACATTGAATCAATGTCAGCCAGAAACATTGAATCAACGTTGAACGCTGACATTGAATCAACGTTGAAAGTGGTCGGTGACTTGTATGTTGAATCAACGTTAGGGTTTCAACCATTACTGACATTATATCAATGTTGATTCAACCATCATCTGTATGTCAACTTGTATGCATATTTGTGTTGATTCTACATTGAATCAGTTAGGAATCAACGTTCATTCAACCATCAGCTGAACGTGGATCTGCATGCAGATTTGTGTTAATTCTACATTGAATCAATGCTGATTCAACACTCATTTGACTGTGGATGTACATGCAGATTTGGGTTGTTTTTATATTGAATGAAAGCTAAGGATTTATGTACATTTTACGTCTGATAGGTCTACATCATAACATGCCACTAAAAGTTTCTTCACTGGTGTTAAACACTATATTATTGGCAGATGATGCGTAAACTGTGTACAAAAGTTTAAAAAATGACAACATGGGTTTGATTTAACATTTTATTTAAGAAAAGAGGGACAGATCTTTAAACATATTTGATTCCTTTTTTACTGTCAAAACAACAGTATGTTGTCCACAGAAGAACAGAGTCCATGAAGTTAAGCTTTGTACTGTATGAAGTAGGGAAACAGTACAAGTTGTGGTAACCCCAGTTTGACTCTGGTTGGCGTCACTTTGATTCCTTGCGATGTCTTCCTCTCGTTCTGGCGCATAATGAAGCCACTTCTTGACAATTTTGCTGCAGTCCTCAAGAGTCAGCTTTCGGTCAAACTGCAGAGCAACAGCTGAAAAAAATAAGAGTGAGGAAGGTGCCAGTTAGAAATATGATAAACATTTGAAAAGTTCTGAAACACAATGAAAGATTAAACACTGTACTGGTTACAGGTCTGAGAACAAATACAAACCATATAGTTCCCCATGTACACTCACTGTTAAATTAATATCTTAATCTTTCATTAATATTTATCTTAATGTTTACATATACAACTGCATTTACCCATCAAGCTGCAGTATAGTGTAGGATTTATGATATTGATATTAAATCAATATTTAAAATAAAGGGTTGTTTATCAGAAAACCTAAGGATAAAACTCAGGGAGGATCAGGTTTATTTAACACACCAGAGACAAATAAATCGAACAAAAGGTGATTTATACTGTAGTTGGAAAAATTATTTATAATTTATACAGAATAAACTTCCATCAAATAGCTGGTTCAATCTTCCATCAACTCCAAATATTTCCAAATAAGTTGATTAAATTCCTTAAAAAGTGTCTATATGATGATAAAGATCCCACACAAGTAACAATAGTCCAGTTCAGTTTAACCAGTTACCAATCCAAGGATCAACAGACTGAATCAGTCATTAGCAGGTTTAGTTCAGTGTTTCACCTGCCTTACATGTTAAGTGTTTCCTTTCTGCCACACCTGGATTGAATCTGTGGATGATTAACAACCTTCTGCACTTCTTGATGGCTGCAGACGGTCATGTAATCATCTAACTCAGCTGTTCTGGAACAGAGGCTCATTTAAGCACATCCCTAAGCACATCATAATAAAAAGTTAAAAACAAGTGATTACTATCACAACAATTTAAAGCCCACCTGGAGCAGCCAGCCTTACACTTTCTTGTCCACCACATGCTCTCCCAGACCAAACAATAGGCCCCGCCCTATTTTAAAAACTCAAATCCCACAAAATCTCGCAGGATTTCATACTTAGGCCTGGAGTGGTGGGTAGGATGAAAATAATACAAAAGGAGACATGACCTCAATTATTAAAAATATCCGTTTTGCCCCAAAATAACCAGGATTACTATGGGCACAAAACAATGCCCTTATTTTTCAATAAACACATTTAAGATCAAAGTAATATTGAAAAACTTACCATAAAAGTGCTCAGCGGAGAATTCAATTCAGAAGCCGGTAGCAAACAAGCCAGCAGCAAAGTGGCTTTTTGGTTGAGACAAAACACAAGTGTAAAATTGGGGAGGTGGACTGTACAACTCCTAGTACAGACTTGTAGATGTTTTTGTGTCAACACATTATGCACAGTCAGTAATAATATTTACAGACAAGTAAGAAAATGTACAGAAAGGAATCACAACCCACTGTTCTCAACATGTAGTGCTTAATTTGAAACATGATTAACCCCCACCTAGTAATAAAATGTTCTGACCCAGAGCTCAAGGAGGGGGAGGGAAGAAGGGATGAGTGGGGGTAAAGAGGAGAAGGTTGGGAGGAGCGGCTGGGTGGGGGAGGTTTGGGAGGGAGTAGGGGGAGATGAGGAGGTGATGAGGGCTGCAACAAACTGCCCAGATTGCACACAATGGTAAATAAACGTTGAATTATAGTTAGAATGGTTGATTTTTGGTTGAGGTCAACAACTGACGGTTGATCAACCATCAAACAACCATCCACCTCCAGCCAAGTAACCAATGTTGAAACTGTGTCATTGAATCAATGTTGTTTTGTGGTTGAAATCTAATGAATGAAATGCTAATGTCTGATCAACGACTGATCAATGTTGAATCAATGTCAGCTCTTTTGCCACACCCCTTCCCCTCCTCTCCTCCTCATCAGAGCTCTGGGTCAGAGCATTTTATTAGTGAGTGGGGGGTATTACATTCTAAATTAACCTCTGTAAAGGATAGTGGGTGAAGATTCATTTCTGTACATTTTCTTTCTTTTTCATAAAAAAGTCCTACTGACCATTTGTGTGTGATATATTGACACAAAAACATCTACAACTTACTACAAGGAGTGGAGCGGTCCACCCCCACCATTTACATGAGTGGGATGTCCCAAACACACAGCCACTTCGCTGTTGGCTTGTTGGCAAAAGATGTTAATTCAATGTTGAATTGCCATCATGTGCAATCTGGGCAGGCGCAGAGCTATGGGGGGTGGGGGGGCTTAAATATCTGATTATAGACTGAGAAAGTCTACCGCCTGTTGAGAAAGGTCTATTTAATGTTAAAGTTACTTTCCCTCAATGGAATATATACTAGTCAGTTCCAGTGACCGTTTCACTCACGGTTTAGCCGATGTGTTTCCTGGGTAAAGATCAAACAAAAAACGCAGACCAACCTCCCCGCCCCTCGCTCAACAGTTTCTGGTAGCGCAGGCGATAAACATCAGGGGCCTGGTGATTCGTTAGGGGTCCGGTAATTAGCGCCGCCCCCTGGCCCAACGCTGACTTGTTCCGCTAGTGAATCTGGGTACAGAACGGAATCACAACTGTGTTGTCAACACATAGTGCTTAAGTTAAAACGTGATTAACCCTCACCTAAAAGGGGTTGTGCTGTGGTGGCGCAGGGGTTAAGCACAAACCACAATCAAGGCCTCAGTCCTCAACACAGCTGTCACAGGTTCAATTCCTGACCTTGGCAACCCTTGCTGCATTACCCCCCTTCTCTCATTACCCACTTTCCTGTCAATTAACTAACAAATAAAGGCCACTAGCCAAAACAATCTTTTAAAAAATAAAATGTGAAAAATGAAAAACCCTCACTTAAAATTAAAGTTTCACCCGATTGAGGGGTAGATGGGCCCAGGTGGGGGGAAAAGAGGTGTGTGTGTGTTTTTGGCGGGTGGAGGGAAGGGGGTTGGGCGTTTGAATGGCAGGCGGTGGTGAGGGGTGCAAAAAACACCTTACATTGATTGAACACTTTGATTACTAGTTTTTCCCCAAACCTTATCCTCAAGGCAAACTGACCTGCATGCTTTCAGTTCAGCAAAACCTTGTTAATCAAATGTTAATTAAAATCATGTGTGCTGAATTAGGGAAATGCCTAAAACTTGCAGGGCAGTGTGCCTGGTGCCGGTGCTGAAAAACACTGGATTCGATGTGGCATTTCAATCAATGAATGTTAATTGGCTAGAATTGAATGGTTGTTTGATGGTTGATCCAGCTTCTTTCGTTGACCTGAACCATACATGCAGCCTTTGTGATCATAATTCAACATTGAATTAACATCGTGTGCTATCTGGGTAGTTCTTCCCCAAACCTTGACGTCAATCAAACTGACCTGCGTTTTTTCAGTTCAGCAAAACCCCGTTAATCAGACGTCAATTAATAGCATGTGTGTTGAATTAGGGAAATGCCTAAAACTTGTAGGGCCTGGAGGACCAGTGCTGAAACACACTGGATTCGACGTTGGCATTTCATTTATTTGATGTCAACCACAAAACAACATTGATTCAATGACACAGTTTCAACATTAGTTAATTGGCTAGAATTGAATGGTTGTTTTATAGTTGATCCACCATCAGTTGTCGACCTCAACCAAACATGCAACCTTTGTGATGGCAATTCAACATTGAATTAACATATTTTCCAACAAGCCAACAGCGAAGTGGCTGTGTGTTTGGGACATCCCACTCATGTAAATGGTGGGGGTGGACCCCTCCACTCCTTGTAGTAAGTTATAGATGTTTTTGTGTCAATATATCACACTCACACAGTCAGTGAGAATTGTTATGAACAAGTAAGAAAATGTACAGAAAGGAATCAGCACCCACTATCCTCTACAGTGCTTAATTTAAATGTGATAACCCCCGCTCAGTAATAAAATACTCTGACCCAGAGCGCTGATGAGGAGGAGAGGAGGAGGAGGGGTGAGGGAATACATCTGACATTGATTCAATATTGATCAGATGTTAATCAGACATCGGCATTTCAGTCATTAGATTTCAACCACAAAACAACATTGATTCAATGACACAGTTTCAACATTGGTTACTTGGCTAGAGGTGGATGGTTGTTTGATGGTTGATCAACCGTCATTTGTCGTCTTCAACCAAAAATCAACCATTAATCAGACTTCGGCATTTCAGTGATCAGATTTCAACCACAAAACAACGTTGATTCAATGTCACAGTTTCAACGGTTTGATTGGATGGTTGTTTGATGGTTGATCCACCGTCATTTGTCGACTTCAACCAAAAATCAACTATTCTAACTATTTTTCAACGTTGATTTAACATCATGTGCTATCTGGGAAGCTATTATTTTACTCGCTCTAAATGGTTATTCCTAATTTGTCCAGCAGATGGCAACAAGAGACTACAAATAATTCACAAAACACATTGTCATAATATTAACTCTTTAAATTGCCATATGTATATATATTTAAGTTGTACAGACATTTAAATCCTACCTGGATACTAATGGAACTTACTTTTATTCATTGACACGCTTCCAGGTTCTTGAACAATCTCTTAAACAAACAGCTTTAACGATCTCCGTCGATTACTCCCGTGAACGTTCTAATTATCCAACACTGAACATGTGCTCTAACAACAGTAACAGCTATTGGTAGCCTGAAATTCCAATGAGCCAATCACAGCAGACATTACTCAGACAGCTTGCTGAGCTCTTAAAGTGATATACACAAAGTTACAATAGTCCATTTTCAACAGCCTCCTCCAAATAATAACAGAAAATGGAGAAATCCAAGTTATGACTTCTCATTCTTATCGTCAGTATCTGGAATGGCTGGAAGACGCACAAGTCGTGCCACTGGTCTGATGTAAGTCTTGTCTTTAATTTATACTTCGGCTGTTCGAACAGTTCCATCTGGTCCTGGTAGAACTTTTACCACCTTTCCCACAGGCCATAGTGCTCTGGGTAGTTGTTTGTCAAGTATCATTACCACTGTTCCAAGTTGAAGGTTTTCTGTCTTAGTTGACCATTTCTGATGTGACTGTAAGGTGGGTAAGTAACTTCTTATGAAATGATGCCAAAACTGTTCTGCAATCATCTGACTGCGCTTCCAGTGTTTCCTGGTTAACAGATCTGATTCAGGATAAATTACCTGTGGTAATGAAGCATCTCGCCGCCCCATCAGTAGGTAATTTGGAGTTATGGGATCCAAGTCTGCGATATCTGACGACACATAGCCCAGTGGCTTGGAGTTTAGTACCCCCTCGACCTCAATGAGCACAGTTCTGAGAACTTCTTCAGTGACAGTCTGAGCTCCAAGGGATACTCTTAGCGCTGACTTAATTGATCGTACTTCACGCTCCCAAACTCCCCCAAAATGAGGCGCACCAGGTGGGTTGAAGCTGAACCTTATCTGTTGTTTGGAGAGATGGTCTTGAATTGTAGGACACATCTCCTGAAAGGCTTCATGTAGCTCTCGCTCACCTCCTTTGAAATTTGTCCCATAATCGGAGAGCAATCCTGATGGTTTTCCTCGCCTTGATACAAAACGCCTGAGAGCCATTAAGAATGAATCAGAGGTCATGTTTGTGAGGATGTCAATGTGAACTGCTCGTGTTGTGAGACACTTAAAAAGAATACTCCATCTCTTTTCGTTTCTCCTGCCAATCTTCACAAGGAATGGTCGGAAGCAATCAACTCCACTGAGTAAAAGGGTGGTTTTAACAGGCGCAACCTTGCTGCTGGGAGATCAGCACTGGTGTTGCACGCCACCTTTGACAGAGTGGACATTCTCGTTGAATTCGTTTGACTGCTTCCCTTCCTTTGATGACCCAGAGGTGTTAATGTAGTTCAGAAAACACTCTTTCCTGCCCTGGGTGATAGAGCTTATCATCAAACTGTTTAATGATAAGTTTAGTGACAGGATGGTTGCCATCTAACAAAATGGGATGCTTTTCTTCTGTGTCCAGGTATTCACTATGTCGCAGACGTCCACCAACTCTGATTAGTTTAATCTCTGTGTCATACTCTGGAGCCAGTTTAACAAGTCTGCTTGAAGGTGGCACAGTTTTTCCTGCTTGCAGCAGCTGATAATCGTCTGGAAAACAGTCCATTTGAGTCTGCTGTAAAATCGTCAACTCTGCATCCTTGTAGTCGTCCACTGAGAGGTGATGTTGGAAAGGAGCCGCCCCGTGAGCAGATAACACTGTGCCTTCGATGAGTTCTTGAAAGGAACATACTTTATCTGCATCAGATATGGAATTTGCAATCTGCATTGTGGCTCCACAGAAGGCTGCAGCCTTCAGTTCACCCTCATCCACATCCCTCAATTCAGGAGGACTAGGCCAGTGGTCTGGTGAAAGCAAGAGGAAAGCTGGGCCCTGACTCCACCTGTTCGAGTTAAGGGACTCCAGAGATTTTCCTCGAGTGATGTCATCAGTCGAGTTATTAAGCGAGTCTACATATTGCCGTGGTGATATACACATAGTTACAATAGTCCATTTTCAACACAACAGAATTTATACCATTTTGAATTTTTTTCTATGTGAGGGGTCACCACAGCTGGCCAAAGGCATAAGCCATCTAAGCAGCTGCTTAGGGCCAAGGGTCACTAAGGGGCCCCGAAGTGGAACAAAAAAATGCTCCTAGAGGCCTCCTTCATGGGTGCAGAATATTGACTGTGCACATATTGGGGTTTTACAGATGCCTTAGTTCTGGTTCTGCACATGCGCGCAGATTAAGTTTTGTTATTCATTCTGGTGCTTGGGTTTCTTCCACAGATTACTGCTGTGTATGCTGACAGCTAACAATTATTATTAAACCTGCAATCACTTTATTACCACAACATACAACCACTGAAGCTTTGGACTTCAGTGGTTTTGTGGATTGTCTGATGTTGTGAGTATGTTTGTGTAGAACCATTGTGCTTATTCGCAACATGGTGGACGGCTTCAGCCAGCCTGATCATCTAGTATTTGATGGTGTTACGGCCCTGGGCCTTGTAGGCCGGGCTGCAGGTGTTGCTTTTGTCTGTCTTTGTACTCCTCCCCTTTGCAGGTGTCTCTGGTCCATTGATTGGGAGCGCAGAGTACTTGGGCCTGGCTGTCTCCATCTTCTGTGTCGCCTTCAGCGTCCACTCTGCCGATTGACACTTGTGGTGTTTGTTGCCAGGCCTCAGCTCCCCTCCTTTTTGCACATTTGAGTTTGTCTTTGTTTTTGCACTTCAACACTTCCATATGCACTCATACAACACATCCAAGCATTTGCATTACACCACTGATACTGATATCCACAATCCATTGTTGTTTTTGTTAATAAATATTAATTTAAATGCACTTTAACCCCTGCATGGTCTCCTGTTTTGTTATGACCTTGAGCCAGTCGTAACAGATGGCAATATAGTGGAGAAATGGCACGTATTTGAGCAGGAATACATTTTCATCGCAGCAGTGCACTCGATCATGCTGGCTCAGTCTCAAGCTTACATTCTTCTGAATCTGGCCAGGCCTGAAGCTATTGAACTCGAACGATCATTTGTGTATGCAGCTGAGATATGGAAGCCCAGTGGAGACGGGGAAGAAGTATGTGTCCTGGTTCCCGTGGAATCCAGGGAAGACCCCTTTTCCCTTAAAAGAAAGTTTTGGGAAATGTGCAACCCCCAGACGAATATCAGTATGGAGAGACACAAATTCAGCACACGTAACCAAAGGGGTGGTGAGACTATTCAGTGATTTGAGAATAAAAGCCAAGAGTTGTAATTTTGGAGGGCTTTGTGAGGAACTCATCAGAGACAGACTGGTTTGTGGCATTGATAACGACCATCTCAGGAAAGTGCTTTTACGTGACCTTGATCCGACATTCACCAAGGTCATTTCAATATGTCAGATCCATGAGATGAGGAGCATAATAGAACATTAACATCACCACCTACCCTACTATCACAACTGTTGAGGCAGTTAAAATCACAAGTGAATGAGAGGAGGTGCTGACAAGATCAGATTTGACAGCAAACTGAATAATAAAACCACACAGTTTATTACTGACTGCAGTAATTGTGGTGGTAGTCTTGTGACAAAAAAAGCACAAAAGTCCTATTTTTGGTCAACAGTGTAATGGATGTAGGAAGATGAACCACTTTAGAAAGTGTTGCAGGTCCACGCCACAGCTTGACAGGCAAAGACAAAGGAAGTCTCTGTCCACCAGGTGGACACTGAAAACACAGAAGCAAGTGACAATGAGATTTTCTGTCAATGGTATTACACTGGATATACCTGTTGATTCAACCATCACACAAAGTCATGGAAAGATGAGGTCCTTGTTATGATACGAATTAATGACACTGCAGTTGAAATGAAGTTAGACACAAGTGCCAAATGCAATGTTCTCTCAGCAGAGACTTTTGAACATGTAAGACAAAACGAAGAACTAAAGTCCTGCAGCAAACCCACCAATCTTATAGGATGTGGTGGTAGTAAGATTGAAATTGCTGGATATGTTAGCCTATGCTACCATATCTATGGGCCAAACAATGTACTGTACCTTTCTACATTATCCATGAGACTGCATTACCACTACTTGGACTAAGTGCCTCACTGGAAATGGGACTTGTGACACTTGGCAAACAAAATTCGCTGTGGCTGCCCCCCGTCTCTGGAACTCTCTCCCGGACTATTTGAGAGCTCCGCAACCACTGGTTGACTTTAAAAGATGCTTACTTGGAAAACATGGTTTACATAAAGTGACTGTAAATTCCCACCCGTTTTGAGCCCTTGAATACATCTAGGCCCCGTTTCCCCACCTTCACTTCCGTTTCACAGCCTTGTCGGGCTCATTAGTGTATATAGGCACCGGGTGTGCACGCCAATCTAAGAGTGTCTGTCAGATCCGTTGTGTGCAGTTGGATCTTGGTCAGATGAGCGCTGGCGCCGTGCTCATCAGGTTGCTGCAAGACGATCTGGATCGTTGCTATTTGTGCTGCTGGATGCATTTCAGTGGCTTCTCACTGCAGCGTCTGAATGTACCTGTTGTGTGGCTGATTAAGATTGCTGCTGTTGTGTTATGCTCTCACCAAAGTGTATTTGTTTGGTAGTTTAGATGCTCTCAGCTAATCAATTAATAGGTCATCTTCTAGAGCTGGAGTTGTAGCACAGACGATGCAGAACCAGAACAACAGTTTATATCTCCTTTTTTGTGAATTAGCATATGGGGCACAGCCTTATAGGACTGGGTTGAGGCAATGTGGGATTTGTTTTTGTCTAACATTATTTTGCATCATTAATTTGTGTTTCTACATAAATAAAGTACTTCTATCTCTATTTTGTATACTATTTCCATTTCATCATTCTAAGCCAGACCTACCTGGGTATTGTTAATTGGGAGACCCTGGGCCAATTGATATTATTTCAGTTGGCTTATGGCCACGTCCTCAGTCACAATCTGGGTTCTTTGCCCCGTGTCACATAGATAGGATACAAGAATCATCCATGGTTGCCGCCAATGAAAAAGACAAGAGATCAGAATATGCATCAGAATATGTTGAGTTTCAGACCTCAACTATTCTCAAAAGACCACATCACCCAATGCAAACAGTATATGTTTATATTGGGTAGGGTAGGATGTCTAATGGTGTATTTTGAGTTTTAGATGCCAAGAACTTCTTCTGGCAGATTTCACTGGACCGCCATTCATCCCTGCTCACCACTTTAAGCATCCATTTTGGTTGTTACAGGTTTCTATGGATGCCATTTGGGATGAGCTCTGCGAGTGAGGTGTTCCAGGACATCATGGAACAAATTTTTGCTGGATATCCCAGTGCCATTATTGTGGACAACATACTCATTGGTGGCAAGGACATTGAGAATCATGATTGCCAACCTAAGAAAAGTACTCAACTGAGCCAGAGAGGTAAACCTAAGACTCAACCCTGAAGTTCAGACTGAACCAAGTTGGACATGTGTTTACTAATGGCTTAAAAGCAGACCTATCAAAAACAAAGGAAACTAGAAATGTTGCATTTCCTGTGAAAATTCAAGTGTGAATGCTGCAGTTGGCGTTTGAAGCCAACTGTAAGACTTGCAGAAATTTAAGAAATGGGCAGAAGCACCACAAGAAATGATATCTTCCTCAGAGGGGAGCTGGTTCTTTTGTTGGAACAGCAGTAGAAATATCACAGGGTAGATTAACTGCCATTGTTTCAAAAACTGTTGAATAAATCTCTATATGAAGATTATGTGGAGTTTGTGACAGGCTGTGAGACACCTTGTTTGCATTAGATTACATTTTAATTTGGCTTGAACAGTGTCCAAGTAATACTATCACTTCATTTTGCAGAGTGAGCCATTTGTCCAAACTCCTAAAAATTTCAAGATATTTTGGCAAAAAAAAAAAAAATCTTTATATTTTGTACACTGTAGTTTTTGATAGGGTGGTGAAGTATTCATTTTTACACAAGTGGAATAGGCTTAAAACTGCTTGCATATTTTCTTCTTGTATCAGTTTATACTATTTTGAAAGACATTAGTTTGAAAACTTTGAAGTCAAACAGTGTAGTTATGACTGTAATGAAAGACGGGAGACAGGTAGTCGGATATATGGCATAGTTTTACTTCACATTTTTCCATTACAGAGTAACTCTTAAGTCTAAACACAGGTATTGGACAGCTTCTTAACATCGATACATGAGGCTGCATTAGCTAGTGGATACTGCATAGACACACAAACTCACTTACACACTCACAAAAATGACTAAATTTTCCACTACAAAGTTCAATGTCCCGCAACTGCTGTGCAGTCACAGAATGTAATGTGACCATGTGTTAGAAATGTCTTCAAGCCCCCCCCACCTGTTTACTATCACATACAATCATTCACACTCACACACCAACTCCCTTGTAGCTGGAAAGGACTTTGGGGTGTCTCACATCCTGTCCTCTCCACAACCATCAGTGCTTCAAAGTGACAGGAATCCCGGAGCAGAGCTGATAAAGCAATCTAAACTTCACAAATATGTATTGTAGTGGTTGGATCCACATCCCATTAAACAGCAGAAATCCATCTGAGCAGGATTTGCTGATGAGCAGAAATATGGACTTGTGGAAATGTAGATGAGCCCCATCTTTCTAACTACACTGGGCTGCCGATACAGGGCTTCGTTTCAAAACAAAAACATATCCTCCATGTAAATGTTTGAGTAGTAATCCATATTTCCATCAACAAGGTGTCACATCTGCAAGCAGAGGAGTAAAATGGGACCTCACCTCTCCCTCGTCTGCACACATCTCTCCTGCAAAAGCAAAAATACAAACGGGAGATTTTATTTCTCTCTCTAAAATAAATTTCCACTTCTACAAGATTTAAGACAGCAGTGATGAGATGGGGGCAATAAACTTCCTCTCTGCCTCCTTGAACTGTACGGTGAATAGGACTGTCTCATCTTTGCACTCTAGTGTCCGTTCTGTTAACCTTCAGCAAACAAAGGGAATGTGTCTTAAAATAAAGTGATTCACTGGCACATATTTACATACACGATAACAACAAGTGCACAAGCTGACAGAAATGAAGGGTCAACTCCAAGCAGGGCTGGGTGAAAGGAATGAACAGGAGGATCCCAACACGTCAAGTGTATTTTTTTCTTTTGGCAGGAATGCTCGATTTTTCTTTCGCAGCTTTGACCACAGGGAATAGTGTGTGCGGGTTGGGAGTAGTAGTGTATGGGTGTGCCATTAATAGCTTCTCCTTCTTGTCTTCAAGGAATGTTGCACATATCTTTTCCAAAGCGGTCAGGATGAGCAGAATGAGACCCCAGCCACAGGACACACAAACACTGTCTTTCACACTCCTGGCCATACACACACCAGCTACACAGGTAAACCAACAAAAACTAGATGGTAGCATCATGTTAATAAACAAGTAAAAGATGAACTGGAATCAGAATCTGGGACAAGGATAATGACAATAATATTGCTGCAGGCAGCGACAGCACTTTCCCTTATGTAGGTTACACCATTTTTTTATCCCCCCAACTTAAAGACTCTTTGCTGGAGGCAGGAGGACAGGTGTGGGAGGGGTGCTGTAGAGAGAGGTCGCTGGTGGGGTGGGGGATGGTGGGAGTACTGGTCAGGACCTGGACTCTAGAACTGCTGGGCCAGCAGTTCACAGAGACGCTTGGACACGGAGTCTTTGCTGCAGCGCAGAGTCAGGCGATACATCTGTAAAGACACAGGTGAATACAGTGACCAAGCTGAAGAAAATGGAACAGGTCACATGATCCCATCTGGGATCCCTCTGGTACTACTGTCTCAGGTATCTGCAGGTTTCAGCAAGACAAATTTAAGAATTTTCAAAGCCACCATGAAAAAAAATTTAAGACTAAAATACTAATATAGGGGATGGTTGGGGGTTCCTGCTGCATTGCAATCAAACAAAGCAAAAAAAATATGGCTCACTACATTAACTCCTGTAATGCCAAGCTTAAATAATACATAAATAACCTTAAAAAAGTTTTTAACTCCTAGATCAAATAGATAAATTCAAGAGCAATATCTTGTTACAACTACAAACTTCCCGGTTATGACGAGATTTAAAAGGAAGTGCAAGACTTGTTCAAACAAGAAGGTTTTTCATTGTGACAAAATCCCACTGACCGATTACAACCTACGTAGGGGATGCCTCCTACTCTCCTCCATCCTTTTTCAGTTTTACTATTTCAACTTACCTTATTTAATTATTTCATATTTGGTTTTATCTGGTTCTGAATTTCAATCCAAACTCAGGAAGTTAAGGATGTTTTCACGCCATGTAGTCCGCTAGACAGTTCGATTGGGGACCAAAATTGCAACAATTTGTTACATTTTCAGCTGTTCCTGTTGTTGTTCGCCTTCACACTGCAC
>NW_028263425.1:0-2500 GCF_051168715.1 Poecilia mexicana
TTAAGTGTGGGTGCGCAGGTGGGTGTGGAGAGCGTGGTTCTCCCTGGGTGTCGGGTGCCTCTTGTTCCAGGCCCGGCTCCCGGTCTGTACCTCCAGCTCCCGTTCTACGGGCTGGAACCCCGGGCTGTACGTCCAGCTCCCGTTCTACGGGCTGGAACCCCGGGCTGTACGTCCAGCTCCCGTTCTACGGGCTGGACATCCAGGCTGGAACCCCAACCCTCTAAACTCTAAGTGTCCCTGCCTTACCAGGGGCACGACCCTCCAGGGCCTGCGTGCTGGAGGGGTGTAGTCCGAGGAGGGGTGCTTAAGTGTGGGTGCGCAGGTGGGTGTGGAGAGCGTGGTTCTCCCTGGGTGTCGGGTGCCTCTTGTTCCAGGCCCGGCTCCTGGTCTGTACCCCGGACTTTGAGACCCCCTGGAGACCCAACCATAAGAGCCAGGGGTCTCCAACTCGGTGGGCCGGTCCGGGGCCTTCCCCCGGACCGTGTGCCACCGTTGGTCCGGGCCCCCCGCCCCCCAGGGCCGGGATCCAGGCCCTAGGGGGCCCCAGACTTTGAGACCCCCTGGAGACCCAACCATAAGAGCCAGGGGTCTCCAACTCGGTGGGCCGGTCCGGGGCCTTCCCCCGGACCGTGTGCCACCGTTGGTCCGGGCCCCCCGCCCCCCAGGGCCGGGATCCAGGCCCTAGGGGGCCCCAGACTTTGAGACCCCCTGGAGACCCAACCATAAGAGCCAGGGGTCTCCAACTCGGTGGGCCGGTCCGGGGCCTTCCCCCGGACCGTGTGCCACCGTTGGTCCGGGCCCCCCGCCCCCCAGGGCCGGGATCCAGGCCCTAGGGGGCCCCAGACTTTGAGCCCCCCTGGAGACCCGACCTACCCTGGAGATCGGGGCCCCCAATACGTGCATGCCGCATACCGTATTAAAGCTCCGGGCCTCCTGAACACGGTGGTGGTCTTGGTTCGTCTCTAGGACGTGCCCCCGAATTACTACGAATTTGTAACCGATTAGCGTCAAACCGGGCCGGCTTTGCCCCGCGATAAGTCGGTCCAAACGGACCGGAACCCGGGCGAGCCGCACACCGTCGGATCCGGGCCGGTCCGCTGATGGCTGTGGTGGTCTCCGATTTCCGCTGGGACGTTCCCCCGAATTTATACGAATTTTTAACCGTTTTGGGCCCAACCGGACCTCCGGTCCGGTTCCCGGGGTCCCACCGACCCGAGACCCGGATCATCGAGCTCCTGAGACGGCCCCGGTCACGAGGGTGTCGGTCCCGGAAGCCTGGGTGGAGGTCCGAAAACCGGACTTCCAGAGGGGGAGACTCGGCGGTGAGCAGCTGCAGATTTCGTCCGCCTGCTAGCGCGGCCCTCCCGGATAGCTCTGCCGCGGATCCCCGGTCTGGACCTCCGGAGCTCCGGTTCGATCCTTAAAAACGCACTGCACCCAGGCAAACCATATATTGGCTGAAAGCTTGGACCGCGGGGAACACGGTGGTGGTCTCGGATCGTCTCTAGGACCTTCCCAGCCGGCGGTAGAAGCGAAAGCAGTTTACCGGGAAATGAGCTCCAAAAATCGGTCAAAAATGCGTTTTATCCGGGAAAACCGGATATGGTTCGAATCTCCGGAGCCCGAAGAGCAGCCCGGTGAAGACCGCATGGTTCTATCTTTAAAAATGAGGGAGATACGGGGTTTTAAAAAAAGCAGTACTGCCCCCACGACGGGGGGGGCGTTCTGGGAGTGAAAGTCAAAACGCTTTTCGGGCCCTTATAAAGAAAATCACTGCCGGAACGATATCAGGAGAGAGTTGGAAAAGAGGGTCTGGGCGGAAAAATGACTAAGTGTTTCAACACTTAGACATATTTTCATGATCCTTGAAGTCTCGGGAGGCCATCCAAGCGGGTCTCAGCCCTCTTTTCCCCCATTTTCGGCCGTTTTTAGCGCTTTTTCGGCAAAAAGTTGCACTTTGTCCTGGAGAAGCGGGGCTTTCACGCTGTGGCTTCCCGTTCGGCCGGTGAGTCTCCACGGTCCATCTGATGGGCCTGGTGGCTGCTCCGGTTGGCGCGGAGCTCCGTGGAGCCCCGTGGAAGCTGGAATAAAAGCGCGGAGTCTCCCTGGACCCAGGCCGAAGACGGAGCACCGACAGCGGGCTGACCCCGCCTAGGTGTCCCGCTCGGAGGTCTGGAGCTCTGGTGGATGGCTCCCCAAGCACATTTACACACACTTTCCTGACCGAACAGCACTCGTGGCCTGCCATGGAGGGCTCCCGCCGGCCCCGGATGCTCTTGCACCGGCGCTTCGGCGAAGGGTTCCTCCAGCCTTTGCAGGCTCGCCTCTAGACCCGGACACGGACAGTCAGGGGGGGGGCCCCAAGCCCCCCCGCTCTGCAGCTCCAGCCCGCGGTCGCCCCATCGGTAGCGAGACCCAGACGACCCGTCTGTCCCAGCTGTCCTACACTGGTCCCACCGCTGCGGGGCTCTCTGTGTGTCCCCCCCTCGCTCCTGAATGG
>NW_028263425.1:12500-20000 GCF_051168715.1 Poecilia mexicana
CGGAGCAAAGCCTGGATGTGGGTAAGTGTTCTGGGTGTGCCTGCCTGGAGCTCCATGCCTGGTTCTCTTCCTGGAGGTCAGGGCCTGCAGCTCCAGGCCTGGTTCTCTGCCTGGAGGTCAAGGCCTGCAGCTCCATGCCTGGTTCTCTTCCTGGAGGTCAGGGCCTGCAGCTCCAGGCCTGGTTCTCTGCCTGGAGGTCAAGGCCTGCAGCTCCAGGCCTGGTTCTCTGCCTGGAGGTCAGGGCCTGCAGCTCCAGGCCTGGTTCTCTGCCTGGAGGTCAAGGCCTTTAGCTCCAGGCCTGGTTCTCTTCCTGGAGGTCAAGGCCTTTAGCTCCAGGCCTGGTTCTCTTCCTGGAGGTCAAGGCCTGCAGCTCCATGCCTGGTTCTCTTCCTGGAGGTCAGGGCCTGCAGCTCCATGCCTGGTCCTCTGCCTGGAGGTCAGGGCCTGCAGCTCCATGCCTGGTCCTCTGCCTGGAGGTCAGGGCCTGCAGCTCCAGGCCTGGTTCTCTGCCTGGAGGTCAGGGCCTGCAGCTCCATGCCTGGTTCTCTTCCTGGAGGTCAGGGCCTGCAGCTCCATGCCTGGTCCTCTGCCTGGAGGTCAGGGCCTGCAGCTCCATGCCTGGTCCTCTGCCTGGAGGTCAGGGCCTGCAGCTCCAGGCCTGGTTCTCTGCCTGGAGGTCAGGGCCTGCAGCTCCATGCCTGGTTCTCTTCCTGGAGGTCAAGGCCTTTAGCTCCAGGCCTGGTTCTCTTCCTGGAGGTCAAGGCCTTTAGCTCCAGGCCTGGTTCTCTGCCTGGAGGTCAGGGCCTGCAGCTCCAGGCCTGGTTCTCTGCCTGGAGGTCAAGGCCTTTAGCTCCAGGCCTGGTTCTCTTCCTGGAGGTCAAGGCCTTTAGCTCCAGGCCTGGTTCTCTTCCTGGAGGTCAAGGCCTGCAGCTCCAGGCCTGGTTCTCTTCCTGGAGGTCAAGGCCTTTAGCTCCAGGCCTGGTTCTCTGCCTGGAGGTCAGGGCCTGCAGCTCCAGGCCTGGTTCTCTGCCTGGAGGTCAAGGCCTGCAGCTCCAGGCCTGGTTCTCTGCCTGGAGGTCAGGGCCTGCAGCTCCAGGCCTGGTTCTCTGCCTGGAGGTCAAGGCCTTTAGCTCCAGGCCTGGTTCTCTGCCTGGAGGTCAAGGCCTTTAGCTCCAGGCCTGGTTCTCTTCCTGGAGGTCAAGGCCTTTAGCTCCAGGCCTGGTTCTCTTCCTGGAGGTCAGGGCCTGCAGCTCCAGGCCTGGTTCTCTGCCTGGAGGTCAAGGCCTTTAGCTCCAGGCCTGGTTCTCTTCCTGGAGGTCAAGGCCTTTAGCTCCAGGCCTGGTTCTCTTCCTGGAGGTCAAGGCCTTTAGCTCCAGGCCTGGTTCTCTTCCTGGAGGTCAAGGCCTGCAGCTCCAGGCCTGGTTCTCTGCCTGGAGGTCAGGGCCTGCAGCTCCAGGCCTGGTTCTCTGCCTGGAGGTCAAGGCCTGCAGCTCCAGGCCTGGTTCTCTGCCTGGAGGTCAAGGCCTGCAGCTCCAGGCCTGGTTCTCTGCCTGGAGGTCAAGGCCTTTAGCTCCAGGCCTGGTTCTCTGCCTGGAGGTCAAGGCCTTTAGCTCCAGGCCTGGTTCTCTGCCTGGAGGTCAAGGCCTGCAGCTCCAGGCCTGGTTCTCTGCCTGGAGGTCAGGGCCTGCAGCTCCAGGCCTGGTTCTCTGCCTGGAGGTCAAGGCCTTTAGCTCCAGGCCTGGTTCTCTTCCTGGAGGTCAAGGCCTTTAGCTCCAGGCCTGGTTCTCTTCCTGGAGGTCAGGGCCTGCAGCTCCAGGCCTGGTTCTCTGCCTGGAGGTCAAGGCCTTTAGCTCCAGGCCTGGTTCTCTTCCTGGAGGTCAAGGCCTTTAGCTCCAGGCCTGGTTCTCTTCCTGGAGGTCAAGGCCTGCAGCTCCAGGCCTGGTTCTCTGCCTGGAGGTCAGGGCCTTTAGCTCCAGGCCTGGTTCTCTTCCTGGAGGTCAGGGCCTGCAGCTCCAGGCCTGGTTCTCTGCCTGGAGGTCAAGGCCTTTAGCTCCAGGCCTGGTTCTCTGCCTGGAGGTCAGGGCCTGCAGCTCCAGGCCTGGTTCTCTTCCTGGAGGTCAAGGCCTGCAGCTCCAGGCCTGGTTCTCTGCCTGGAGGTCAGGGCCTGCAGCTCCAGGCCTGGTTCTCTTCCTGGAGGTCAAGGCCTTTAGCTCCAGGCCTGGTTCTCTGCCTGGAGGTCAGGGCCTGCAGCTCCAGGCCTGGTTCTCTTCCTGGAGGTCAAGGCCTTTAGCTCCAGGCCTGGTTCTCTTCCTGGAGGTCAGGGCCTGCAGCTCCAGGCCTGGTTCTCTGCCTGGAGGTCAAGGCCTTTAGCTCCAGGCCTGGTTCTCTGCCTGGAGGTCAGGGCCTGCAGCTCCAGGCCTGGTTCTCTTCCTGGAGGTCAAGGCCTGCAGCTCCAGGCCTGGTCCTCTGCCTGGAGGTCAGGGCCTGCAGCTCCATGCCTGGTTCTCTGCCTGGAGGTCAGGGCCTGCAGCTCCATGCCTGGTCCTCTGCCTGGAGGTCAGGGCCTGCAGCTCCATGCCTGGTCCTCTGCCTGGAGCTCCATGCCCTGTCCCCTGCATGTGTGTGCGGTCCTGGAGCTCCATGCACGGCCCCCTGCATGTGTGTGCGGGCCTGGAGCTCCATGCACGGCCCCCTGCATGTGTGTGCGGGCCTGGAGCTCCATGCACGGCCCCCTGCATGTGTGTGCGGGCCTGGAGCTCCATGCACGGCCCCCTGCATGTGTGTGCGGGCCTGGAGCTCCATGCACGGCCCCCTGCATGTGTGTGCGGGCCTGGAGCTCCATGCACGGCCCCCTGCATGTGTGTGCGGGCCTGGAGCTCCATGCACGGCCCCCTGCATGTGTGTGCGGTCCTGGAGCTCCATGCACGGCCCCCTGCATGTGTGTGCGGTCCTGGAGCTCCATGCACGGCCCCCTGGATGTGTGTGCGGGCCTGGAGCTCCATGCACGGCCCCCTGGATGTGTGTGCGGGCCTGGAGCTCCATGCACGGCCCCCTGCATGTGTGTGCGGGCCTGGAGCTCCATGCACGGCCCCCTGCATGTGTGTGCGGGCCTGGAGCTCCATGCACGGCCCCCTGCATGTGTGTGCGGGCCTGGAGCTCCATGCACGGCCCCCTGCATGTGTGTGCGGTCCTGGAGCTCCATGCACGGCCCCCTGCATGTGTGTGCGGGCCTGGAGCTCCATGCACGGCCCCCTGCATGTGTGTGCGGTCCTGGAGCTCCATGCACGGCCCCCTGCATGTGTGTGCGGGCCTGGAGCTCTACCTGAGGGTGAGATCTGGAAATGAGCAACACATGTGATGCGAAATCGGTCAAAAATGCATTTTATCCGGTAAAACCGGGTATGGTTCGAATCTCCAGAGTCCCGGGAACAGCCTGGTGAAGTCCGCATGCTTCTATCTTTAAAAATGAGGGAGATATGGGCTTTTGAAAAAGTAGTAATGCCGAGGGATTTAGGGACCTTACAATGAAAATCACTGCCGGAACGATATCAGGAGAGAGTCAAAAGAGAGGGCCCTGTTCGCAAATTTTCAAAGTGTTTCAACACTCAGACATATTTTCGTGATCCTTGATGCCTTGGGAGTCCATCCAAGGGGGTGTCAGCCCTCTTTTCTCCCATTTTCGGCCGTTTTTAAGCGCTTTTTCGGCAAAAAGTCGCACCTTGTCCTGGAGAACCGGGGCTTTCACGC
Source organism: Poecilia mexicana (assembly GCF_051168715.1). Lineage (NCBI taxonomy): Eukaryota > Metazoa > Chordata > Actinopteri > Cyprinodontiformes > Poeciliidae > Poecilia > Poecilia mexicana. The sequence continues at coordinate 16,248 of NW_028263425.1, forward strand.
AGCGGGTTCCTTTTCGGCAGGTGAGTCCCCACGGTCCCTCTGATGGGTCCTGGGGTCCTCCCGGTCGGGCTGGAGCTCCGTGGAGCCCCGGGGGAGCGGGGAGTCTCTCTGGACCCAGGCCGAAGACGGAGCACCGACAGCGGGCTGACCCCGCCTAGGTGACCCGCTCGGAGGTCTGGAGCTCCGGCGGATGTCTCCCCACACACATTTACACACACCATCCGACCGATCAAGCACTTGTGGCCTGCCATGGAGGGCTCCCGCCGGCCCCGGATGCTCTGGCAACCGGCGCTTCGGTGGAGGGTTCCTCCAGCCTTGCGGGCTCGACTCTAGACGCGCGCAGGTGTAGGTCTGGAGCTCCGTGGAGAACCGGTTATCCTATCCGGTTTTGTCAATTCATCCAAGGAAGGCCTGAAGGAGCGCGGACAGTGAAGCAGCAGTGTGTAACAGGAGCGAGGCAGCAGCCGGAGTATGCCCGGAAGCCGGTCGCATACCCCCCCCACAGAACGAAGCGTTTACTTGGCCCTCTCGCTGCTTCTCTGTGCGCCATGCCACCGGGCCACCTAGATCCCTCCGCCCCCTTCTCTGGAGCGGGGCGGGGGGGGTTCGAGGATGGGACCCGGTGGCGTGCTAGTCTGAGGGACCCCTGGGGGTCTGTGGTGCGAACATGTAATGCGGCAAAGAAGGGAGAGAGTTCAGCCAGGTTTAACGTTTTTATTGTGGCCGTGTTTCACTGTGGGCATTCCCTGGCTCTGTCAAACTTTTGCCTCAGTGCTGCCAGCTGCCTGGCGTTCATATGGAGGGCGTAGAATCTGTCTGCGGTGGATGTGTCGTGACACATCAGCCTGGCCATCTCCTTCCTCACCTCGCTGGTCTGACTGTCTCTGGCCTGGGGGGGGGGAGTGCAGGAGAAGGGTTAGGTTTCCAGGTGATGGATCATGGTGGTTTTGAATGTTGATCCACTCACCATCGTTGCAACGGCGGTTCTCAGGTCTGTTAGGGACGGGCTGCCTGGCATCCCCAGCTCCCGCCAAGCAGATCTGGTGAACTTGTTCAGCTTCTCAATCATCCGTCCGTTGGTGTTGAAGAACACCAGGTCGCATGTCGGCTGGAGCCTGGCTCGTATCTGCATCCAGGCCTCCAGCCACCCGAATTCCTCCGCTGTGAGAAAAACCTGCGCGTGCCCGAAGGCACGGTTGGTTTTGTGGTGTTGTATCTGCAAGAGAGGAGAGGGAGAGATCCGGTAAGGGAACGCAAACTTTGACCGGGTGTGTGTGTGTGATACACTCACGTTGAGCACATATCCAGGGTCACCCGGATTGAACTCCCGCTTCGCCTCATCCATCTCCTCCACCTTGAGATGTGTCATGACGCCGGCTCTGTGGCCGTAGAGACACGTAATCAAGAGGGAGAAGGCCCCGATAAACAGATGTCGTTGAGTAGCGTCGCAGCTCTTCTCGGAAAGCGATCGCAATAGCCCTGGTATGAGCTCCTTCGTCGCAGACACACATCTGCGGAGAACCCCCGGTGTTACAGCGCGGGTTACCTTCTGGTGCTTAACATGCAGTTGACGCAGGACTACCCCGGCAGAAATCTTGTGTGTTGCGGCCCTAATGGCTCTGGAGAGCGCGATGAGCTGGGTCGCTCCCAGGGCCGAATCTGCGGGCGGGGTCTCGGTGAAGTACGTGACAAACTGACTCGTGTTTGTCAGGTACACCTTAACCGTGGTGATGGCTCTACCCTCCCGCAGCAATCTGCATGGCCACTCCACGGCCCGCACCGGGTCGTGGAGAAAGAGCCATGAGCTCAATTCAGTCTTGCCGCCCGCCATGTGTGTCAGGAAAGCCTGCACACGGCCAACCTTTGAAACCGTGTTCTCTTTATGCTTTCTGGAGAGTCCGACAGACATGATGAACTCTGCGTACTCGTCCAGGTAGCACCCGATCGTCTCCGGTAAGGTAACGGACGTTCCACCCACCGGTCTGTCGGCTGTCCGGTGCGTCTCCTCCCTCAAATCCGCCGCAGCCGCTCCCGTTGGTTGACCGTCTGGCAGCGACCTCTCCGGAGAACTGTCGCTGCTGCTGCTGCTGATGGTGATGGTCCGGTTCGGTTGACCACACGGAAGCGACCAAGTGGGTGACGAGGGGGGGTCGTCCTCGGGCACGGCAGGCCAGCTGGGTGCCGTGCGCAGAGCCTCGATGAAACCGGCCGGCGCAGGGAGGCCGTCGCCGTTCTGTGGAGGCGCGTCCTGTCTCGGGGGACAGCTGCCACCCGCAGCTGCCCTCCAGCTTGGCGCGTCTCTGTCGCTCGGCGGAGAGGAGCCCTGGGCCTCGATGTGTCGGGGGGGAGGCGCAGGGAGGCCGCCGCGGTCGCGGTGCCCGTTCGGTCGTCCCGGCGGACAGCTTCCACCCGGAGCTGCCCGTCGTGGCCGGCCGTCGGTCCCGGGCTGCGTAGAGGAGCCCTGCGCTTTGTCCGCCGTCGCCCGCCAAGGCATGACCAGCAGCGTTGGAGGGGCTGCTGGTGCAGGTCGCCAGGGAAGCGGGATAGGTGTCCGTCCCGCGATGCTCGGCCCAGGTGACGCCGGTGTAGTGCCAGGCACGCCTTCCCTTCGGACTTCCGTGTCCGCCCTGCGCCCCACGTCCACCGCCGCGGCCGTGTGGTCTGGGTGTGCGGAGGAGGTAGGCTGACCGCGCCCCTCGCAGCGTGGCCCGCTCTCCTCCCCTTCGTCACTCAGATCCAGCTCGGTCGCGAGCGGTGGTGTGGGGTTGGAAGCCCTGAGGCGACGTACCTGCTCCACGAACCGGCGCCACTGAAGCCGCTTGAGCATCCGGGCCTTCCTCCGCCTGCTCAGGTCTCGATGGGCGTTCTGGAGGTGTTCAGCGACCCGGGGCCCGTGGTACTGACAGCCGTCGATGCAGCACGCCATCCCGTTCACCGAAAAACGACCGCTAGCAAAGGCTAGCAGGAGTTTGCGCTCCTTCCCATTCCGGACGTGGTGAACGTTGTCCAAGTGCTCCCTCAGCCTGTATCCAGCATACCTGCACACAGGGCAGGTGCTTTTGTATTTCGCTCCAGTCATCTCTCGGCAATGATCCGATAGCAAATGAGCGAATTTGGGCTAACCCTCCTCCCTAAATATGGCCGCCGGGGCGGAAGGGGTGGTCCTCCCTAATTGACGACTTTAGCTATGTAACATCCGGAGGACCCAAGACCCACCCCCGATGTCGAACTAACCCGCCCCCCCCTCCCCGTTATCGGGGCCCGTTCAAGGGTCCCGTTCAAGGGTCCCGTTCAAGGGTCCCGTTCAAGGGTCCCGTTCAAGGGTCCCGTTCTCCGGCCTGGAGAGCCGGACGCGTTTCCCAGCCCCGATTCCCAACCTGGTTTTACATAGACAAACCTCCCGAAAAACAACCCCGACCCCCAGGCGCGATCGGGGCCTTTGCTCCGGACTCCGGTTTTTCTAGTTAGGACTCTAGTGGAGGGTTAGAGTTAGATGGTACCAATACAGGGGCGTAATCGCCCCCACCATCCAACCCCCTCTTCCTACACACACCGAGCCCTGCCTTACCAGGGGCACGACCCTCCAGGGCCTGCGTGCTGGAGGGGTGTAGTCCGAGGAGGGGTGCTTAAGTGTGGGTGCGCAGGTGGGTGTGGAGAGCGTGGTTCTCCCTGGGTGTCGGGTGCCTCTTGTTCCAGGCCCGGCTCCCGGTCTGTACCTCCAGCTCCCGTTCTACGGGCTGGAACCCCGGGCTG
>NW_028263425.1:32500-42500 GCF_051168715.1 Poecilia mexicana
AAAAAGTTCTAAGTCCCAACCAGGGACAGAGAGGGGGCTGTCTGGGGGATGTGGCCGGGGAGGGGTGCTTAAGTGTGGGTAAACGTGTTGGGCCTGTGGGCCTGGTTCTCAGTGCATGTCTGAAAAAGTTCTAAGTCCCAACCAGGGACAGAGAGGGGGCTGTCTGGGGGATGTGGCCGGGGAGGGGTGCTTAAGTGTGGGTAAACGTGTTGGGCCTGTGGGCCTGGTTCTCAGTGCATGTCTGAAAAAGTTCTAAGTCCCAACCAGGGACAGAGAGGGGGCTGTCTGGGGGATGTGGCCGGGGAGGGGTGCTTAAGTGTGGGTAAACGTGTTGGGCCTGTGGGCCTGGTTCTCAGTGCATGTCTGAAAAAGTTCTAAGTCCCAACCAGGGACAGAGAGGGGGCTGTCTGGGGGATGTGGCCGGGGAGGGGTGCTTAAGTGTGGGTAAACGTGTTGGGCCTGTGGGCCTGGTTCTCAGTGCATGTCTGAAAAAGTTCTAAGTCCCAACCAGGGACAGAGAGGGGGCTGTCTGGGGGATGTGGCCGGGGAGGAGAGCCCCTCCCTGGTGAGCCCAAGGCCTCAGCCCCCCCCCCTCTTGCCTTACCAGGGGCACGAACCTCCAGGGCCTGCGTGCTGGAGGGTGTAGTCCGAGGAGGGGTGCTTAAGTGTGGGTGCACAGGTGAGTGTGGAGAGCCTGGTTCTCTGGATGGGTCTGACTGTCTGTTTCTCTCCCCGGAGCAAAGCCTGGATGTGGGTAAGTGTTCTGGGTGTGCCTGCCTGGAGCTCCATGCCTGGTTCTCTTCCTGGAGGTCAGGGCCTGCAGCTCCAGGCCTGGTTCTCTGCCTGGAGGTCAAGGCCTGCAGCTCCATGCCTGGTTCTCTTCCTGGAGGTCAGGGCCTGCAGCTCCAGGCCTGGTTCTCTGCCTGGAGGTCAAGGCCTGCAGCTCCAGGCCTGGTTCTCTGCCTGGAGGTCAGGGCCTGCAGCTCCAGGCCTGGTTCTCTGCCTGGAGGTCAAGGCCTTTAGCTCCAGGCCTGGTTCTCTTCCTGGAGGTCAAGGCCTTTAGCTCCAGGCCTGGTTCTCTTCCTGGAGGTCAAGGCCTGCAGCTCCATGCCTGGTTCTCTTCCTGGAGGTCAGGGCCTGCAGCTCCATGCCTGGTCCTCTGCCTGGAGGTCAGGGCCTGCAGCTCCATGCCTGGTCCTCTGCCTGGAGGTCAGGGCCTGCAGCTCCAGGCCTGGTTCTCTGCCTGGAGGTCAGGGCCTGCAGCTCCATGCCTGGTTCTCTTCCTGGAGGTCAGGGCCTGCAGCTCCATGCCTGGTTCTCTTCCTGGAGGTCAAGGCCTGCAGCTCCAGGCCTGGTTCTCTTCCTGGAGGTCAAGGCCTGCAGCTCCAGGCCTGGTTCTCTGCCTGGAGGTCAGGGCCTGCAGCTCCAGGCCTGGTTCTCTGCCTGGAGGTCAAGGCCTTTAGCTCCAGGCCTGGTTCTCTTCCTGGAGGTCAAGGCCTTTAGCTCCAGGCCTGGTTCTCTTCCTGGAGGTCAAGGCCTGCAGCTCCAGGCCTGGTTCTCTGCCTGGAGGTCAGGGCCTGCAGCTCCAGGCCTGGTTCTCTGCCTGGAGGTCAAGGCCTTTAGCTCCAGGCCTGGTTCTCTTCCTGGAGGTCAAGGCCTGCAGCTCCAGGCCTGGTTCTCTTCCTGGAGGTCAAGGCCTGCAGCTCCAGGCCTGGTTCTCTGCCTGGAGGTCAGGGCCTGCAGCTCCAGGCCTGGTTCTCTGCCTGGAGGTCAAGGCCTGCAGCTCCAGGCCTGGTTCTCTGCCTGGAGGTCAGGGCCTGCAGCTCCAGGCCTGGTTCTCTGCCTGGAGGTCAAGGCCTTTAGCTCCAGGCCTGGTTCTCTGCCTGGAGGTCAAGGCCTTTAGCTCCAGGCCTGGTTCTCTTCCTGGAGGTCAAGGCCTTTAGCTCCAGGCCTGGTTCTCTTCCTGGAGGTCAAGGCCTGCAGCTCCAGGCCTGGTTCTCTTCCTGGAGGTCAAGGCCTGCAGCTCCAGGCCTGGTTCTCTGCCTGGAGGTCAGGGCCTGCAGCTCCAGGCCTGGTTCTCTGCCTGGAGGTCAAGGCCTGCAGCTCCAGGCCTGGTTCTCTGCCTGGAGGTCAGGGCCTGCAGCTCCAGGCCTGGTTCTCTGCCTGGAGGTCAAGGCCTTTAGCTCCAGGCCTGGTTCTCTGCCTGGAGGTCAAGGCCTTTAGCTCCAGGCCTGGTTCTCTTCCTGGAGGTCAAGGCCTTTAGCTCCAGGCCTGGTTCTCTTCCTGGAGGTCAGGGCCTGCAGCTCCAGGCCTGGTTCTCTGCCTGGAGGTCAAGGCCTTTAGCTCCAGGCCTGGTTCTCTTCCTGGAGGTCAAGGCCTTTAGCTCCAGGCCTGGTTCTCTTCCTGGAGGTCAAGGCCTGCAGCTCCAGGCCTGGTTCTCTGCCTGGAGGTCAGGGCCTTTAGCTCCAGGCCTGGTTCTCTTCCTGGAGGTCAGGGCCTTTAGCTCCAGGCCTGGTTCTCTGCCTGGAGGTCAAGGCCTTTAGCTCCAGGCCTGGTTCTCTTCCTGGAGGTCAAGGCCTTTAGCTCCAGGCCTGGTTCTCTTCCTGGAGGTCAAGGCCTGCAGCTCCAGGCCTGGTTCTCTGCCTGGAGGTCAGGGCCTGCAGCTCCAGGCCTGGTTCTCTGCCTGGAGGTCAAGGCCTGCAGCTCCAGGCCTGGTTCTCTGCCTGGAGGTCAAGGCCTGCAGCTCCAGGCCTGGTTCTCTGCCTGGAGGTCAAGGCCTTTAGCTCCAGGCCTGGTTCTCTGCCTGGAGGTCAAGGCCTTTAGCTCCAGGCCTGGTTCTCTGCCTGGAGGTCAAGGCCTGCAGCTCCAGGCCTGGTTCTCTGCCTGGAGGTCAGGGCCTGCAGCTCCAGGCCTGGTTCTCTGCCTGGAGGTCAAGGCCTTTAGCTCCAGGCCTGGTTCTCTTCCTGGAGGTCAAGGCCTTTAGCTCCAGGCCTGGTTCTCTTCCTGGAGGTCAGGGCCTGCAGCTCCAGGCCTGGTTCTCTGCCTGGAGGTCAAGGCCTTTAGCTCCAGGCCTGGTTCTCTTCCTGGAGGTCAAGGCCTTTAGCTCCAGGCCTGGTTCTCTTCCTGGAGGTCAAGGCCTGCAGCTCCAGGCCTGGTTCTCTGCCTGGAGGTCAGGGCCTTTAGCTCCAGGCCTGGTTCTCTTCCTGGAGGTCAGGGCCTGCAGCTCCAGGCCTGGTTCTCTGCCTGGAGGTCAAGGCCTTTAGCTCCAGGCCTGGTTCTCTGCCTGGAGGTCAGGGCCTGCAGCTCCAGGCCTGGTTCTCTTCCTGGAGGTCAGGGCCTGCAGCTCCAGGCCTGGTTCTCTTCCTGGAGGTCAAGGCCTTTAGCTCCAGGCCTGGTTCTCTTCCTGGAGGTCAGGGCCTTTAGCTCCAGGCCTGGTTCTCTTCCTGGAGGTCAGGGCCTGCAGCTCCAGGCCTGGTTCTCTGCCTGGAGGTCAGGGCCTGCAGCTCCATGCCTGGTCCTCTGCCTGGAGGTCAGGGCCTGCAGCTCCATGCCTGGTTCTCTGCCTGGAGGTCAGGGCCTGCAGCTCCATGCCTGGTCCTCTGCCTGGAGGTCAGGGCCTGCAGCTCCATGCCTGGTCCTCTGCCTGGAGCTCCATGCCCTGTCCCCTGCATGTGTGTGCGGTCCTGGAGCTCCATGCACGGCCCCCTGCATGTGTGTGCGGGCCTGGAGCTCCATGCACGGCCCCCTGCATGTGTGTGCGGGCCTGGAGCTCCATGCACGGCCCCCTGCATGTGTGTGCGGGCCTGGAGCTCCATGCACGGCCCCCTGCATGTGTGTGCGGGCCTGGAGCTCCATGCACGGCCCCCTGCATGTGTGTGCGGGCCTGGAGCTCCATGCACGGCCCCCTGCATGTGTGTGCGGGCCTGGAGCTCCATGCACGGCCCCCTGCATGTGTGTGCGGTCCTGGAGCTCCATGCACGGCCCCCTGCATGTGTGTGCGGGCCTGGAGCTCCATGCACGGCCCCCTGGATGTGTGTGCGGGCCTGGAGCTCCATGCACGGCCCCCTGGATGTGTGTGCGGGCCTGGAGCTCCATGCACGGCCCCCTGCATGTGTGTGCGGGCCTGGAGCTCCATGCACGGCCCCCTGCATGTGTGTGCGGGCCTGGAGCTCCATGCACGGCCCCCTGCATGTGTGTGCGGGCCTGGAGCTCCATGCACGGCCCCCTGCATGTGTGTGCGGTCCTGGAGCTCCATGCACGGCCCCCTGCATGTGTGTGCGGGCCTGGAGCTCCATGCACGGCCCCCTGCATGTGTGTGCGGTCCTGGAGCTCCATGCACGGCCCCCTGCATGTGTGTGCGGGCCTGGAGCTCTACCTGAGGGTGAGATCTGGAAATGAGCAACACATGTGATGCGAAATCGGTCAAAAATGCATTTTATCCGGTAAAACCGGGTATGGTTCGAATCTCCAGAGTCCCGGGAACAGCCTGGTGAAGTCCGCATGCTTCTATCTTTAAAAATGAGGGAGATATGGGCTTTTGAAAAAGTAGTAATGCCGAGGGATTTAGGGACCTTACAATGAAAATCACTGCCGGAACGATATCAGGAGAGAGTCAAAAGAGAGGGCCCTGTTCGCAAATTTTCAAAGTGTTTCAACACTCAGACATATTTTCGTGATCCTTGATGCCTTGGGAGTCCATCCAAGGGGGTGTCAGCCCTCTTTTCTCCCATTTTCGGCCGTTTTTAAGCGCTTTTTCGGCAAAAAGTCGCACCTTGTCCTGGAGAACCGGGGCTTTCACGCAGCGGGTTCCTTTTCGGCAGGTGAGTCCCCACGGTCCCTCTGATGGGTCCTGGGGTCCTCCCGGTCGGGCTGGAGCTCCGTGGAGCCCCGGGGGAGCGGGGAGTCTCTCTGGACCCAGGCCGAAGACGGAGCACCGACAGCGGGCTGACCCCGCCTAGGTGACCCGCTCGGAGGTCTGGAGCTCCGGCGGATGTCTCCCCACACACATTTACACACACCATCCGACCGATCAAGCACTTGTGGCCTGCCATGGAGGGCTCCCGCCGGCCCCGGATGCTCTGGCAACCGGCGCTTCGGTGGAGGGTTCCTCCAGCCTTGCGGGCTCGACTCTAGACGCGCGCAGGTGTAGGTCTGGAGCTCCGTGGAGAACCGGTTATCCTATCCGGTTTTGTCAATTCATCCAAGGAAGGCCTGAAGGAGCGCGGACAGTGAAGCAGCAGTGTGTAACAGGAGCGAGGCAGCAGCCGGAGTATGCCCGGAAGCCGGTCGCATACCCCCCCCCACAGAACGAAGCGTTTACTTGGCCCTCTCGCTGCTTCTCTGTGCGCCATGCCACCGGGCCACCTAGATCCCTCCGCCCCCTTCTCTGGAGCGGGGCGGGGGGGGTTCGAGGATGGGACCCGGTGGCGTGCTAGTCTGAGGGACCCCTGGGGGTCTGTGGTGCGAACATGTAATGCGGCAAAGAAGGGAGAGAGTTCAGCCAGGTTTAACGTTTTTATTGTGGCCGTGTTTCACTGTGGGCATTCCCTGGCTCTGTCAAACTTTTGCCTCAGTGCTGCCAGCTGCCTGGCGTTCATATGGAGGGCGTAGAATCTGTCTGCGGTGGATGTGTCGTGACACATCAGCCTGGCCATCTCCTTCCTCACCTCGCTGGTCTGACTGTCTCTGGCCTGGGGGGGGGGAGTGCAGGAGAAGGGTTAGGTTTCCAGGTGATGGATCATGGTGGTTTTGAATGTTGATCCACTCACCATCGTTGCAACGGCGGTTCTCAGGTCTGTTAGGGACGGGCTGCCTGGCATCCCCAGCTCCCGCCAAGCAGATCTGGTGAACTTGTTCAGCTTCTCAATCATCCGTCCGTTGGTGTTGAAGAACACCAGGTCGCATGTCGGCTGGAGCCTGGCTCGTATCTGCATCCAGGCCTCCAGCCACCCGAATTCCTCCGCTGTGAGAAAAACCTGCGCGTGCCCGAAGGCACGGTTGGTTTTGTGGTGTTGTATCTGCAAGAGAGGAGAGGGAGAGATCCGGTAAGGGAACGCAAACTTTGACCGGGTGTGTGTGTGTGTGTGTGTGATACACTCACGTTGAGCACATATCCAGGGTCACCCGGATTGAACTCCCGCTTCGCCTCATCCATCTCCTCCACCTTGAGATGTGTCATGACGCCGGCTCTGTGGCCGTAGAGACACGTAATCAAGAGGGAGAAGGCCCCGATAAACAGATGTCGTTGAGTAGCGTCGCAGCTCTTCTCGGAAAGCGATCGCAATAGCCCTGGTATGAGCTCCTTCGTCGCAGACACACATCTGCGGAGAACCCCCGGTGTTACAGCGCGGGTTACCTTCTGGTGCTTAACATGCAGTTGACGCAGGACTACCCCGGCAGAAATCTTGTGTGTTGCGGCCCTAATGGCTCTGGAGAGCGCGATGAGCTGGGTCGCTCCCAGGGCCGAATCTGCGGGCGGGGTCTCGGTGAAGTACGTGACAAACTGACTCGTGTTTGTGAGGTACACCTTAACCGTGGTGATGGCTCTACCCTCCCGCAGCAATCTGCATGGCCACTCCACGGCCCGCACCGGGTCGTGGAGAAAGAGCCATGAGCTCAATTCAGTCTTGCCGCCCGCCATGTGTGTCAGGAAAGCCTGCACACGGCCAACCTTTGAAACCGTGTTCTCTTTATGCTTTCTGGAGAGTCCGACAGACATGATGAACTCTGCGTACTCGTCCAGGTAGCACCCGATCGTCTCCGGTAAGGTAACGGACGTTCCACCCACCGGTCTGTCGGCTGTCCGGTGCGTCTCCTCCCTCAAATCCGCCGCAGCCGCTCCCGTTGGTTGACCGTCTGGCAGCGACCTCTCCGGAGAACTGTCGCTGCTGCTGCTGCTGATGGTGATGGTCCGGTTCGGTTGACCACACGGAAGCGACCAAGTGGGTGACGAGGGGGGGTCGTCCTCGGGCACGGCAGGCCAGCTGGGTGCCGTGCGCAGAGCCTCGATGAAACCGGCCGGCGCAGGGAGGCCGTCGCCGTTCTGTGGAGGCGCGTCCTGTCTCGGGGGACAGCTGCCACCCGCAGCTGCCCTCCAGCTTGGCGCGTCTCTGTCGCTCGGCGGAGAGGAGCCCTGGGCCTCGATGTGTCGGGGGGGAGGCGCAGGGAGGCCGCCGCGGTCGCGGTGCCCGTTCGGTCGTCCCGGCGGACAGCTTCCACCCGGAGCTGCCCGTCGTGGCCGGCCGTCGGTCCCGGGCTGCGTAGAGGAGCCCTGCGCTTTGTCCGCCGTCGCCCGCCAAGGCATGACCAGCAGCGTTGGAGGGGCTGCTGGTGCAGGTCGCCAGGGAAGCGGGATAGGTGTCCGTCCCGCGATGCTCGGCCCAGGTGACGCCGGTGTAGTGCCAGGCACGCCTTCCCTTCGGACTTCCGTGTCCGCCCTGCGCCCCACGTCCACCGCCGCGGCCGTGTGGTCTGGGTGTGCGGAGGAGGTAGGCTGACCGCGCCCCTCGCAGCGTGGCCCGCTCTCCTCCCCTTCGTCACTCAGATCCAGCTCGGTCGCGAGCGGTGGTGTGGGGTTGGAAGCCCTGAGGCGACGTACCTGCTCCACGAACCGGCGCCACTGAAGCCGCTTGAGCATCCGGGCCTTCCTCCGCCTGCTCAGGTCTCGATGGGCGTTCTGGAGGTGTTCAGCGACCCGGGGCCCGTGGTACTGACAGCCGTCGATGCAGCACGCCATCCCGTTCACCGAAAAACGACCGCTAGCAAAGGCTAGCAGGAGTTTGCGCTCCTTCCCATTCCGGACGTGGTGAACGTTGTCCAAGTGCTCCCTCAGCCTGTATCCAGCATACCTGCACACAGGGCAGGTGCTTTTGTATTTCGCTCCAGTCATCTCTCGGCAATGATCCGATAGCAAATGAGCGAATTTGGGCTAACCCTCCTCCCTAAATATGGCCGCCGGGGCGGAAGGGGTGGTCCTCCCTAATTGACGACTTTAGCTATGTAACATCCGGAGGACCCAAGACCCACCCCCGATGTCGAACTAACCCGCCCCCCCCTCCCCGTTATCGGGGCCCGTTCAAGGGTCCCGTTCAAGGGTCCCGTTCAAGGGTCCCGTTCAAGGGTCCCGTTCAAGGGTCCCGTTCTCCGGCCTGGAGAGCCGGACGCGTTTCCCAGCCCCGATTCCCAACCTGGTTTTACATAGACAAACCTCCCGAAAAACAACCCCGACCCCCAGGCGCGATCGGGGCCTTTGCTCCGGACTCCGGTTTTTCTAGTTAGGACTCTAGTGGAGGGTTAGAGTTAGATGGTACCAATACAGGGGCGTAATCGCCCCCACCATCCAACCCCCTCTTCCTACACACACCGAGCCCTGCCTTACCAGGGGCACGACCCTCCAGGGCCTGCGTGCTGGAGGGGTGTAGTCCGAGGAGGGGTGCTTAAGTGTGGGTGCGCAGGTGGGTGTGGAGAGCGTGGTTCTCCCTGGGTGTCGGGTGCCTCTTGTTCCAGGCCCGGCTCCCGGTCTGTACCTCCAGCTCCCGTTCTACGGGCTGGAACCCCGGGCTGTACGTCCAGCTCCCGTTCTACGGGCTGGAACCCCGGGCTGTACGTCCAGCTCCCGTTCTACGGGCTGGACATCCAGGCTGGAACCCCAACCCTCTAAACTCTAAGTGTCCCTGCCTTACCAGGGGCACGACCCTCCAGGGCCTGCGTGCTGGAGGGGTGTAGTCCGAGGAGGGGTGCTTAAGTGTGGGTGCGCAGGTGGGTGTGGAGAGCGTGGTTCTCCCTGGGTGTCGGGTGCCTCTTGTTCCAGGCCCGGCTCCTGGTCTGTACCCCGGACTTTGAGACCCCCTGGAGACCCAACCATAAGAGCCAGGGGTCTCCAACTCGGTGGGCCGGTCCGGGGCCTTCCCCCGGACCGTGTGCCACCGTTGGTCCGGGCCCCCCGCCCCCCAGGGCCGGGATCCAGGCCCTAGGGGGCCCCAGACTTTGAGACCCCCTGGAGACCCAACCATAAGAGCCAGGGGTCTCCAACTCGGTGGGCCGGTCCGGGGCCTTCCCCCGGACCGTGTGCCACCGTTGGTCCGGGCCCCCCGCCCCCCAGGGCCGGGATCCAGGCCCTAGGGGGCCCCAGACTTTGAGACCCCCTGGAGACCCAACCATAAGAGCCAGGGGTCTCCAACTCGGTGGGCCGGTCCGGGGCCTTCCCCCGGACCGTGTGCCACCGTTGGTCCGGGCCCCCCGCCCCCCAGGGCCGGGATCCAGGCCCTAGGGGGCCCCAGACTTTGAGCCCCCCTGGAGACCCGACCTACCCTGGAGATCGGGGCCCCCAATACGTGCATGCCGCATACCGTATTAAAGCTCCGGGCCTCCTGAACACGGTGGTGGTCTTGGTTCGTCTCTAGGACGTGCCCCCGAATTACTACGAATTTGTAACCGATTAGCGTCAAACCGGGCCGGCTTTGCCCCGCGATAAGTCGGTCCAAACGGACCGGAACCCGGGCGAGCCGCACACCGTCGGATCCGGGCCGGTCCGCTGATGGCTGTGGTGGTCTCCGATTTCCGCTGGGACGTTCCCCCGAATTTATACGAATTTTTAACCGTTTTGGGCCCAACCGGACCTCCGGTCCGGTTCCCGGGGTCCCACCGACCCGAGACCCGGATCATCGAGCTCCTGAGACGGCCCCGGTCACGAGGGTGTCGGTCCCGGAAGCCTGGGTGGAGGTCCGAAAACCGGACTTCCAGAGGGGGAGACTCGGCGGTGAGCAGCTGCAGATTTCGTCCGCCTGCTAGCGCGGCCCTCCCGGATAGCTCTGCCGCGGATCCCCGGTCTGGACCTCCGGAGCTCCGGTTCGATCCTTAAAAACGCACTGCACCCAGGCAAACCATATATTGGCTGAAAGCTTGGACCGCGGGGAACACGGTGGTGGTCTCGGATCGTCTCTAGGACCTTCCCAGCCGGCGGTAGAAGCGAAAGCAGTTTACCGGGAAATGAGCTCCAAAA
>NW_028263425.1:55000-62500 GCF_051168715.1 Poecilia mexicana
TGGAGGTCAAGGCCTGCAGCTCCAGGCCTGGTTCTCTGCCTGGAGGTCAGGGCCTGCAGCTCCAGGCCTGGTTCTCTGCCTGGAGGTCAAGGCCTTTAGCTCCAGGCCTGGTTCTCTTCCTGGAGGTCAAGGCCTTTAGCTCCAGGCCTGGTTCTCTTCCTGGAGGTCAAGGCCTGCAGCTCCATGCCTGGTTCTCTTCCTGGAGGTCAGGGCCTGCAGCTCCATGCCTGGTCCTCTGCCTGGAGGTCAGGGCCTGCAGCTCCATGCCTGGTCCTCTGCCTGGAGGTCAGGGCCTGCAGCTCCAGGCCTGGTTCTCTGCCTGGAGGTCAGGGCCTGCAGCTCCATGCCTGGTTCTCTTCCTGGAGGTCAGGGCCTGCAGCTCCATGCCTGGTCCTCTGCCTGGAGGTCAGGGCCTGCAGCTCCATGCCTGGTCCTCTGCCTGGAGGTCAGGGCCTGCAGCTCCAGGCCTGGTTCTCTGCCTGGAGGTCAGGGCCTGCAGCTCCATGCCTGGTTCTCTTCCTGGAGGTCAAGGCCTTTAGCTCCAGGCCTGGTTCTCTTCCTGGAGGTCAAGGCCTTTAGCTCCAGGCCTGGTTCTCTGCCTGGAGGTCAGGGCCTGCAGCTCCAGGCCTGGTTCTCTGCCTGGAGGTCAAGGCCTTTAGCTCCAGGCCTGGTTCTCTTCCTGGAGGTCAAGGCCTTTAGCTCCAGGCCTGGTTCTCTTCCTGGAGGTCAAGGCCTGCAGCTCCAGGCCTGGTTCTCTTCCTGGAGGTCAAGGCCTTTAGCTCCAGGCCTGGTTCTCTGCCTGGAGGTCAGGGCCTGCAGCTCCAGGCCTGGTTCTCTGCCTGGAGGTCAAGGCCTGCAGCTCCAGGCCTGGTTCTCTGCCTGGAGGTCAGGGCCTGCAGCTCCAGGCCTGGTTCTCTGCCTGGAGGTCAAGGCCTTTAGCTCCAGGCCTGGTTCTCTGCCTGGAGGTCAAGGCCTTTAGCTCCAGGCCTGGTTCTCTTCCTGGAGGTCAAGGCCTTTAGCTCCAGGCCTGGTTCTCTTCCTGGAGGTCAGGGCCTGCAGCTCCAGGCCTGGTTCTCTGCCTGGAGGTCAAGGCCTTTAGCTCCAGGCCTGGTTCTCTTCCTGGAGGTCAAGGCCTTTAGCTCCAGGCCTGGTTCTCTTCCTGGAGGTCAAGGCCTTTAGCTCCAGGCCTGGTTCTCTTCCTGGAGGTCAAGGCCTGCAGCTCCAGGCCTGGTTCTCTGCCTGGAGGTCAGGGCCTGCAGCTCCAGGCCTGGTTCTCTGCCTGGAGGTCAAGGCCTGCAGCTCCAGGCCTGGTTCTCTGCCTGGAGGTCAAGGCCTGCAGCTCCAGGCCTGGTTCTCTGCCTGGAGGTCAAGGCCTTTAGCTCCAGGCCTGGTTCTCTGCCTGGAGGTCAAGGCCTTTAGCTCCAGGCCTGGTTCTCTGCCTGGAGGTCAAGGCCTGCAGCTCCAGGCCTGGTTCTCTGCCTGGAGGTCAGGGCCTGCAGCTCCAGGCCTGGTTCTCTGCCTGGAGGTCAAGGCCTTTAGCTCCAGGCCTGGTTCTCTTCCTGGAGGTCAAGGCCTTTAGCTCCAGGCCTGGTTCTCTTCCTGGAGGTCAGGGCCTGCAGCTCCAGGCCTGGTTCTCTGCCTGGAGGTCAAGGCCTTTAGCTCCAGGCCTGGTTCTCTTCCTGGAGGTCAAGGCCTTTAGCTCCAGGCCTGGTTCTCTTCCTGGAGGTCAAGGCCTGCAGCTCCAGGCCTGGTTCTCTGCCTGGAGGTCAGGGCCTTTAGCTCCAGGCCTGGTTCTCTTCCTGGAGGTCAGGGCCTGCAGCTCCAGGCCTGGTTCTCTGCCTGGAGGTCAAGGCCTTTAGCTCCAGGCCTGGTTCTCTGCCTGGAGGTCAGGGCCTGCAGCTCCAGGCCTGGTTCTCTTCCTGGAGGTCAAGGCCTGCAGCTCCAGGCCTGGTTCTCTGCCTGGAGGTCAGGGCCTGCAGCTCCAGGCCTGGTTCTCTTCCTGGAGGTCAAGGCCTTTAGCTCCAGGCCTGGTTCTCTGCCTGGAGGTCAGGGCCTGCAGCTCCAGGCCTGGTTCTCTTCCTGGAGGTCAAGGCCTTTAGCTCCAGGCCTGGTTCTCTTCCTGGAGGTCAGGGCCTGCAGCTCCAGGCCTGGTTCTCTGCCTGGAGGTCAAGGCCTTTAGCTCCAGGCCTGGTTCTCTGCCTGGAGGTCAGGGCCTGCAGCTCCAGGCCTGGTTCTCTTCCTGGAGGTCAAGGCCTGCAGCTCCAGGCCTGGTCCTCTGCCTGGAGGTCAGGGCCTGCAGCTCCATGCCTGGTTCTCTGCCTGGAGGTCAGGGCCTGCAGCTCCATGCCTGGTCCTCTGCCTGGAGGTCAGGGCCTGCAGCTCCATGCCTGGTCCTCTGCCTGGAGCTCCATGCCCTGTCCCCTGCATGTGTGTGCGGTCCTGGAGCTCCATGCACGGCCCCCTGCATGTGTGTGCGGGCCTGGAGCTCCATGCACGGCCCCCTGCATGTGTGTGCGGGCCTGGAGCTCCATGCACGGCCCCCTGCATGTGTGTGCGGGCCTGGAGCTCCATGCACGGCCCCCTGCATGTGTGTGCGGGCCTGGAGCTCCATGCACGGCCCCCTGCATGTGTGTGCGGGCCTGGAGCTCCATGCACGGCCCCCTGCATGTGTGTGCGGGCCTGGAGCTCCATGCACGGCCCCCTGCATGTGTGTGCGGTCCTGGAGCTCCATGCACGGCCCCCTGCATGTGTGTGCGGTCCTGGAGCTCCATGCACGGCCCCCTGGATGTGTGTGCGGGCCTGGAGCTCCATGCACGGCCCCCTGGATGTGTGTGCGGGCCTGGAGCTCCATGCACGGCCCCCTGCATGTGTGTGCGGGCCTGGAGCTCCATGCACGGCCCCCTGCATGTGTGTGCGGGCCTGGAGCTCCATGCACGGCCCCCTGCATGTGTGTGCGGGCCTGGAGCTCCATGCACGGCCCCCTGCATGTGTGTGCGGTCCTGGAGCTCCATGCACGGCCCCCTGCATGTGTGTGCGGGCCTGGAGCTCCATGCACGGCCCCCTGCATGTGTGTGCGGTCCTGGAGCTCCATGCACGGCCCCCTGCATGTGTGTGCGGGCCTGGAGCTCTACCTGAGGGTGAGATCTGGAAATGAGCAACACATGTGATGCGAAATCGGTCAAAAATGCATTTTATCCGGTAAAACCGGGTATGGTTCGAATCTCCAGAGTCCCGGGAACAGCCTGGTGAAGTCCGCATGCTTCTATCTTTAAAAATGAGGGAGATATGGGCTTTTGAAAAAGTAGTAATGCCGAGGGATTTAGGGACCTTACAATGAAAATCACTGCCGGAACGATATCAGGAGAGAGTCAAAAGAGAGGGCCCTGTTCGCAAATTTTCAAAGTGTTTCAACACTCAGACATATTTTCGTGATCCTTGATGCCTTGGGAGTCCATCCAAGGGGGTGTCAGCCCTCTTTTCTCCCATTTTCGGCCGTTTTTAAGCGCTTTTTCGGCAAAAAGTCGCACCTTGTCCTGGAGAACCGGGGCTTTCACGCAGCGGGTTCCTTTTCGGCAGGTGAGTCCCCACGGTCCCTCTGATGGGTCCTGGGGTCCTCCCGGTCGGGCTGGAGCTCCGTGGAGCCCCGGGGGAGCGGGGAGTCTCTCTGGACCCAGGCCGAAGACGGAGCACCGACAGCGGGCTGACCCCGCCTAGGTGACCCGCTCGGAGGTCTGGAGCTCCGGCGGATGTCTCCCCACACACATTTACACACACCATCCGACCGATCAAGCACTTGTGGCCTGCCATGGAGGGCTCCCGCCGGCCCCGGATGCTCTGGCAACCGGCGCTTCGGTGGAGGGTTCCTCCAGCCTTGCGGGCTCGACTCTAGACGCGCGCAGGTGTAGGTCTGGAGCTCCGTGGAGAACCGGTTATCCTATCCGGTTTTGTCAATTCATCCAAGGAAGGCCTGAAGGAGCGCGGACAGTGAAGCAGCAGTGTGTAACAGGAGCGAGGCAGCAGCCGGAGTATGCCCGGAAGCCGGTCGCATACCCCCCCCCACAGAACGAAGCGTTTACTTGGCCCTCTCGCTGCTTCTCTGTGCGCCATGCCACCGGGCCACCTAGATCCCTCCGCCCCCTTCTCTGGAGCGGGGCGGGGGGGGTTCGAGGATGGGACCCGGTGGCGTGCTAGTCTGAGGGACCCCTGGGGGTCTGTGGTGCGAACATGTAATGCGGCAAAGAAGGGAGAGAGTTCAGCCAGGTTTAACGTTTTTATTGTGGCCGTGTTTCACTGTGGGCATTCCCTGGCTCTGTCAAACTTTTGCCTCAGTGCTGCCAGCTGCCTGGCGTTCATATGGAGGGCGTAGAATCTGTCTGCGGTGGATGTGTCGTGACACATCAGCCTGGCCATCTCCTTCCTCACCTCGCTGGTCTGACTGTCTCTGGCCTGGGGGGGGGGAGTGCAGGAGAAGGGTTAGGTTTCCAGGTGATGGATCATGGTGGTTTTGAATGTTGATCCACTCACCATCGTTGCAACGGCGGTTCTCAGGTCTGTTAGGGACGGGCTGCCTGGCATCCCCAGCTCCCGCCAAGCAGATCTGGTGAACTTGTTCAGCTTCTCAATCATCCGTCCGTTGGTGTTGAAGAACACCAGGTCGCATGTCGGCTGGAGCCTGGCTCGTATCTGCATCCAGGCCTCCAGCCACCCGAATTCCTCCGCTGTGAGAAAAACCTGCGCGTGCCCGAAGGCACGGTTGGTTTTGTGGTGTTGTATCTGCAAGAGAGGAGAGGGAGAGATCCGGTAAGGGAACGCAAACTTTGACCGGGTGTGTGTGTGTGTGTGTGTGATACACTCACGTTGAGCACATATCCAGGGTCACCCGGATTGAACTCCCGCTTCGCCTCATCCATCTCCTCCACCTTGAGATGTGTCATGACGCCGGCTCTGTGGCCGTAGAGACACGTAATCAAGAGGGAGAAGGCCCCGATAAACAGATGTCGTTGAGTAGCGTCGCAGCTCTTCTCGGAAAGCGATCGCAATAGCCCTGGTATGAGCTCCTTCGTCGCAGACACACATCTGCGGAGAACCCCCGGTGTTACAGCGCGGGTTACCTTCTGGTGCTTAACATGCAGTTGACGCAGGACTACCCCGGCAGAAATCTTGTGTGTTGCGGCCCTAATGGCTCTGGAGAGCGCGATGAGCTGGGTCGCTCCCAGGGCCGAATCTGCGGGCGGGGTCTCGGTGAAGTACGTGACAAACTGACTCGTGTTTGTGAGGTACACCTTAACCGTGGTGATGGCTCTACCCTCCCGCAGCAATCTGCATGGCCACTCCACGGCCCGCACCGGGTCGTGGAGAAAGAGCCATGAGCTCAATTCAGTCTTGCCGCCCGCCATGTGTGTCAGGAAAGCCTGCACACGGCCAACCTTTGAAACCGTGTTCTCTTTATGCTTTCTGGAGAGTCCGACAGACATGATGAACTCTGCGTACTCGTCCAGGTAGCACCCGATCGTCTCCGGTAAGGTAACGGACGTTCCACCCACCGGTCTGTCGGCTGTCCGGTGCGTCTCCTCCCTCAAATCCGCCGCAGCCGCTCCCGTTGGTTGACCGTCTGGCAGCGACCTCTCCGGAGAACTGTCGCTGCTGCTGCTGCTGATGGTGATGGTCCGGTTCGGTTGACCACACGGAAGCGACCAAGTGGGTGACGAGGGGGGGTCGTCCTCGGGCACGGCAGGCCAGCTGGGTGCCGTGCGCAGAGCCTCGATGAAACCGGCCGGCGCAGGGAGGCCGTCGCCGTTCTGTGGAGGCGCGTCCTGTCTCGGGGGACAGCTGCCACCCGCAGCTGCCCTCCAGCTTGGCGCGTCTCTGTCGCTCGGCGGAGAGGAGCCCTGGGCCTCGATGTGTCGGGGGGGAGGCGCAGGGAGGCCGCCGCGGTCGCGGTGCCCGTTCGGTCGTCCCGGCGGACAGCTTCCACCCGGAGCTGCCCGTCGTGGCCGGCCGTCGGTCCCGGGCTGCGTAGAGGAGCCCTGCGCTTTGTCCGCCGTCGCCCGCCAAGGCATGACCAGCAGCGTTGGAGGGGCTGCTGGTGCAGGTCGCCAGGGAAGCGGGATAGGTGTCCGTCCCGCGATGCTCGGCCCAGGTGACGCCGGTGTAGTGCCAGGCACGCCTTCCCTTCGGACTTCCGTGTCCGCCCTGCGCCCCACGTCCACCGCCGCGGCCGTGTGGTCTGGGTGTGCGGAGGAGGTAGGCTGACCGCGCCCCTCGCAGCGTGGCCCGCTCTCCTCCCCTTCGTCACTCAGATCCAGCTCGGTCGCGAGCGGTGGTGTGGGGTTGGAAGCCCTGAGGCGACGTACCTGCTCCACGAACCGGCGCCACTGAAGCCGCTTGAGCATCCGGGCCTTCCTCCGCCTGCTCAGGTCTCGATGGGCGTTCTGGAGGTGTTCAGCGACCCGGGGCCCGTGGTACTGACAGCCGTCGATGCAGCACGCCATCCCGTTCACCGAAAAACGACCGCTAGCAAAGGCTAGCAGGAGTTTGCGCTCCTTCCCATTCCGGACGTGGTGAACGTTGTCCAAGTGCTCCCTCAGCCTGTATCCAGCATACCTGCACACAGGGCAGGTGCTTTTGTATTTCGCTCCAGTCATCTCTCGGCAATGATCCGATAGCAAATGAGCGAATTTGGGCTAACCCTCCTCCCTAAATATGGCCGCCGGGGCGGAAGGGGTGGTCCTCCCTAATTGACGACTTTAGCTATGTAACATCCGGAGGACCCAAGACCCACCCCCGATGTCGAACTAACCCGCCCCCCCCTCCCCGTTATCGGGGCCCGTTCAAGGGTCCCGTTCAAGGGTCCCGTTCAAGGGTCCCGTTCAAGGGTCCCGTTCAAGGGTCCCGTTCTCCGGCCTGGAGAGCCGGACGCGTTTCCCAGCCCCGATTCCCAACCTGGTTTTACATAGACAAACCTCCCGAAAAACAACCCCGACCCCCAGGCGCGATCGGGGCCTTTGCTCCGGACTCCGGTTTTTCTAGTTAGGACTCTAGTGGAGGGTTAGAGTTAGATGGTACCAATACAGGGGCGTAATCGCCCCCACCATCCAACCCCCTCTTCCTACACACACCGAGCCCTGCCTTACCAGGGGCACGACCCTCCAGGGCCTGCGTGCTGGAGGGGTGTAGTCCGAGGAGGGGTGCTTAAGTGTGGGTGCGCAGGTGGGTGTGGAGAGCGTGGTTCTCCCTGGGTGTCGGGTGCCTCTTGTTCCAGGCCCGGCTCCCGGTCTGTACCTCCAGCTCCCGTTCTACGGGCTGGAACCCCGGGCTGTACGTCCAGCTCCCGTTCTACGGGCTGGAACCCCGGGCTGTACGTCCAGCTCCCGTTCTACGGGCTGGACATCCAGGCTGGAACCCCAACCCTCTAAACTCTAAGTGTCCCTGCCTTACCAGGGGCACGACCCTCCAGGGCCTGCGTGCTGGAGGGGTGTAGTCCGAGGAGGGGTGCTTAAG
>NW_028263425.1:75000-82500 GCF_051168715.1 Poecilia mexicana
CCTGGAGGTCAAGGCCTTTAGCTCCAGGCCTGGTTCTCTTCCTGGAGGTCAAGGCCTGCAGCTCCATGCCTGGTTCTCTTCCTGGAGGTCAGGGCCTGCAGCTCCATGCCTGGTCCTCTGCCTGGAGGTCAGGGCCTGCAGCTCCATGCCTGGTCCTCTGCCTGGAGGTCAGGGCCTGCAGCTCCAGGCCTGGTTCTCTGCCTGGAGGTCAGGGCCTGCAGCTCCATGCCTGGTTCTCTTCCTGGAGGTCAGGGCCTGCAGCTCCATGCCTGGTCCTCTGCCTGGAGGTCAGGGCCTGCAGCTCCATGCCTGGTCCTCTGCCTGGAGGTCAGGGCCTGCAGCTCCAGGCCTGGTTCTCTGCCTGGAGGTCAGGGCCTGCAGCTCCATGCCTGGTTCTCTTCCTGGAGGTCAAGGCCTTTAGCTCCAGGCCTGGTTCTCTTCCTGGAGGTCAAGGCCTTTAGCTCCAGGCCTGGTTCTCTGCCTGGAGGTCAGGGCCTGCAGCTCCAGGCCTGGTTCTCTGCCTGGAGGTCAAGGCCTTTAGCTCCAGGCCTGGTTCTCTTCCTGGAGGTCAAGGCCTTTAGCTCCAGGCCTGGTTCTCTTCCTGGAGGTCAAGGCCTGCAGCTCCAGGCCTGGTTCTCTTCCTGGAGGTCAAGGCCTTTAGCTCCAGGCCTGGTTCTCTGCCTGGAGGTCAGGGCCTGCAGCTCCAGGCCTGGTTCTCTGCCTGGAGGTCAAGGCCTGCAGCTCCAGGCCTGGTTCTCTGCCTGGAGGTCAGGGCCTGCAGCTCCAGGCCTGGTTCTCTGCCTGGAGGTCAAGGCCTTTAGCTCCAGGCCTGGTTCTCTGCCTGGAGGTCAAGGCCTTTAGCTCCAGGCCTGGTTCTCTTCCTGGAGGTCAAGGCCTTTAGCTCCAGGCCTGGTTCTCTTCCTGGAGGTCAGGGCCTGCAGCTCCAGGCCTGGTTCTCTGCCTGGAGGTCAAGGCCTTTAGCTCCAGGCCTGGTTCTCTTCCTGGAGGTCAAGGCCTTTAGCTCCAGGCCTGGTTCTCTTCCT
Source organism: Poecilia mexicana (assembly GCF_051168715.1). Lineage (NCBI taxonomy): Eukaryota > Metazoa > Chordata > Actinopteri > Cyprinodontiformes > Poeciliidae > Poecilia > Poecilia mexicana. The sequence goes on from NW_028263425.1 coordinate 76,044, forward strand.
GGAGGTCAAGGCCTTTAGCTCCAGGCCTGGTTCTCTTCCTGGAGGTCAAGGCCTGCAGCTCCAGGCCTGGTTCTCTGCCTGGAGGTCAGGGCCTGCAGCTCCAGGCCTGGTTCTCTGCCTGGAGGTCAAGGCCTGCAGCTCCAGGCCTGGTTCTCTGCCTGGAGGTCAAGGCCTGCAGCTCCAGGCCTGGTTCTCTGCCTGGAGGTCAAGGCCTTTAGCTCCAGGCCTGGTTCTCTGCCTGGAGGTCAAGGCCTTTAGCTCCAGGCCTGGTTCTCTGCCTGGAGGTCAAGGCCTGCAGCTCCAGGCCTGGTTCTCTGCCTGGAGGTCAGGGCCTGCAGCTCCAGGCCTGGTTCTCTGCCTGGAGGTCAAGGCCTTTAGCTCCAGGCCTGGTTCTCTTCCTGGAGGTCAAGGCCTTTAGCTCCAGGCCTGGTTCTCTTCCTGGAGGTCAGGGCCTGCAGCTCCAGGCCTGGTTCTCTGCCTGGAGGTCAAGGCCTTTAGCTCCAGGCCTGGTTCTCTTCCTGGAGGTCAAGGCCTTTAGCTCCAGGCCTGGTTCTCTTCCTGGAGGTCAAGGCCTGCAGCTCCAGGCCTGGTTCTCTGCCTGGAGGTCAGGGCCTTTAGCTCCAGGCCTGGTTCTCTTCCTGGAGGTCAGGGCCTGCAGCTCCAGGCCTGGTTCTCTGCCTGGAGGTCAAGGCCTTTAGCTCCAGGCCTGGTTCTCTGCCTGGAGGTCAGGGCCTGCAGCTCCAGGCCTGGTTCTCTTCCTGGAGGTCAAGGCCTGCAGCTCCAGGCCTGGTTCTCTGCCTGGAGGTCAGGGCCTGCAGCTCCAGGCCTGGTTCTCTTCCTGGAGGTCAAGGCCTTTAGCTCCAGGCCTGGTTCTCTGCCTGGAGGTCAGGGCCTGCAGCTCCAGGCCTGGTTCTCTTCCTGGAGGTCAAGGCCTTTAGCTCCAGGCCTGGTTCTCTTCCTGGAGGTCAGGGCCTGCAGCTCCAGGCCTGGTTCTCTGCCTGGAGGTCAAGGCCTTTAGCTCCAGGCCTGGTTCTCTGCCTGGAGGTCAGGGCCTGCAGCTCCAGGCCTGGTTCTCTTCCTGGAGGTCAAGGCCTGCAGCTCCAGGCCTGGTCCTCTGCCTGGAGGTCAGGGCCTGCAGCTCCATGCCTGGTTCTCTGCCTGGAGGTCAGGGCCTGCAGCTCCATGCCTGGTCCTCTGCCTGGAGGTCAGGGCCTGCAGCTCCATGCCTGGTCCTCTGCCTGGAGCTCCATGCCCTGTCCCCTGCATGTGTGTGCGGTCCTGGAGCTCCATGCACGGCCCCCTGCATGTGTGTGCGGGCCTGGAGCTCCATGCACGGCCCCCTGCATGTGTGTGCGGGCCTGGAGCTCCATGCACGGCCCCCTGCATGTGTGTGCGGGCCTGGAGCTCCATGCACGGCCCCCTGCATGTGTGTGCGGGCCTGGAGCTCCATGCACGGCCCCCTGCATGTGTGTGCGGGCCTGGAGCTCCATGCACGGCCCCCTGCATGTGTGTGCGGGCCTGGAGCTCCATGCACGGCCCCCTGCATGTGTGTGCGGTCCTGGAGCTCCATGCACGGCCCCCTGCATGTGTGTGCGGTCCTGGAGCTCCATGCACGGCCCCCTGGATGTGTGTGCGGGCCTGGAGCTCCATGCACGGCCCCCTGGATGTGTGTGCGGGCCTGGAGCTCCATGCACGGCCCCCTGCATGTGTGTGCGGGCCTGGAGCTCCATGCACGGCCCCCTGCATGTGTGTGCGGGCCTGGAGCTCCATGCACGGCCCCCTGCATGTGTGTGCGGGCCTGGAGCTCCATGCACGGCCCCCTGCATGTGTGTGCGGTCCTGGAGCTCCATGCACGGCCCCCTGCATGTGTGTGCGGGCCTGGAGCTCCATGCACGGCCCCCTGCATGTGTGTGCGGTCCTGGAGCTCCATGCACGGCCCCCTGCATGTGTGTGCGGGCCTGGAGCTCTACCTGAGGGTGAGATCTGGAAATGAGCAACACATGTGATGCGAAATCGGTCAAAAATGCATTTTATCCGGTAAAACCGGGTATGGTTCGAATCTCCAGAGTCCCGGGAACAGCCTGGTGAAGTCCGCATGCTTCTATCTTTAAAAATGAGGGAGATATGGGCTTTTGAAAAAGTAGTAATGCCGAGGGATTTAGGGACCTTACAATGAAAATCACTGCCGGAACGATATCAGGAGAGAGTCAAAAGAGAGGGCCCTGTTCGCAAATTTTCAAAGTGTTTCAACACTCAGACATATTTTCGTGATCCTTGATGCCTTGGGAGTCCATCCAAGGGGGTGTCAGCCCTCTTTTCTCCCATTTTCGGCCGTTTTTAAGCGCTTTTTCGGCAAAAAGTCGCACCTTGTCCTGGAGAACCGGGGCTTTCACGCAGCGGGTTCCTTTTCGGCAGGTGAGTCCCCACGGTCCCTCTGATGGGTCCTGGGGTCCTCCCGGTCGGGCTGGAGCTCCGTGGAGCCCCGGGGGAGCGGGGAGTCTCTCTGGACCCAGGCCGAAGACGGAGCACCGACAGCGGGCTGACCCCGCCTAGGTGACCCGCTCGGAGGTCTGGAGCTCCGGCGGATGTCTCCCCACACACATTTACACACACCATCCGACCGATCAAGCACTTGTGGCCTGCCATGGAGGGCTCCCGCCGGCCCCGGATGCTCTGGCAACCGGCGCTTCGGTGGAGGGTTCCTCCAGCCTTGCGGGCTCGACTCTAGACGCGCGCAGGTGTAGGTCTGGAGCTCCGTGGAGAACCGGTTATCCTATCCGGTTTTGTCAATTCATCCAAGGAAGGCCTGAAGGAGCGCGGACAGTGAAGCAGCAGTGTGTAACAGGAGCGAGGCAGCAGCCGGAGTATGCCCGGAAGCCGGTCGCATACCCCCCCCACAGAACGAAGCGTTTACTTGGCCCTCTCGCTGCTTCTCTGTGCGCCATGCCACCGGGCCACCTAGATCCCTCCGCCCCCTTCTCTGGAGCGGGGCGGGGGGGGTTCGAGGATGGGACCCGGTGGCGTGCTAGTCTGAGGGACCCCTGGGGGTCTGTGGTGCGAACATGTAATGCGGCAAAGAAGGGAGAGAGTTCAGCCAGGTTTAACGTTTTTATTGTGGCCGTGTTTCACTGTGGGCATTCCCTGGCTCTGTCAAACTTTTGCCTCAGTGCTGCCAGCTGCCTGGCGTTCATATGGAGGGCGTAGAATCTGTCTGCGGTGGATGTGTCGTGACACATCAGCCTGGCCATCTCCTTCCTCACCTCGCTGGTCTGACTGTCTCTGGCCTGGGGGGGGGGAGTGCAGGAGAAGGGTTAGGTTTCCAGGTGATGGATCATGGTGGTTTTGAATGTTGATCCACTCACCATCGTTGCAACGGCGGTTCTCAGGTCTGTTAGGGACGGGCTGCCTGGCATCCCCAGCTCCCGCCAAGCAGATCTGGTGAACTTGTTCAGCTTCTCAATCATCCGTCCGTTGGTGTTGAAGAACACCAGGTCGCATGTCGGCTGGAGCCTGGCTCGTATCTGCATCCAGGCCTCCAGCCACCCGAATTCCTCCGCTGTGAGAAAAACCTGCGCGTGCCCGAAGGCACGGTTGGTTTTGTGGTGTTGTATCTGCAAGAGAGGAGAGGGAGAGATCCGGTAAGGGAACGCAAACTTTGACCGGGTGTGTGTGTGTGATACACTCACGTTGAGCACATATCCAGGGTCACCCGGATTGAACTCCCGCTTCGCCTCATCCATCTCCTCCACCTTGAGATGTGTCATGACGCCGGCTCTGTGGCCGTAGAGACACGTAATCAAGAGGGAGAAGGCCCCGATAAACAGATGTCGTTGAGTAGCGTCGCAGCTCTTCTCGGAAAGCGATCGCAATAGCCCTGGTATGAGCTCCTTCGTCGCAGACACACATCTGCGGAGAACCCCCGGTGTTACAGCGCGGGTTACCTTCTGGTGCTTAACATGCAGTTGACGCAGGACTACCCCGGCAGAAATCTTGTGTGTTGCGGCCCTAATGGCTCTGGAGAGCGCGATGAGCTGGGTCGCTCCCAGGGCCGAATCTGCGGGCGGGGTCTCGGTGAAGTACGTGACAAACTGACTCGTGTTTGTCAGGTACACCTTAACCGTGGTGATGGCTCTACCCTCCCGCAGCAATCTGCATGGCCACTCCACGGCCCGCACCGGGTCGTGGAGAAAGAGCCATGAGCTCAATTCAGTCTTGCCGCCCGCCATGTGTGTCAGGAAAGCCTGCACACGGCCAACCTTTGAAACCGTGTTCTCTTTATGCTTTCTGGAGAGTCCGACAGACATGATGAACTCTGCGTACTCGTCCAGGTAGCACCCGATCGTCTCCGGTAAGGTAACGGACGTTCCACCCACCGGTCTGTCGGCTGTCCGGTGCGTCTCCTCCCTCAAATCCGCCGCAGCCGCTCCCGTTGGTTGACCGTCTGGCAGCGACCTCTCCGGAGAACTGTCGCTGCTGCTGCTGCTGATGGTGATGGTCCGGTTCGGTTGACCACACGGAAGCGACCAAGTGGGTGACGAGGGGGGGTCGTCCTCGGGCACGGCAGGCCAGCTGGGTGCCGTGCGCAGAGCCTCGATGAAACCGGCCGGCGCAGGGAGGCCGTCGCCGTTCTGTGGAGGCGCGTCCTGTCTCGGGGGACAGCTGCCACCCGCAGCTGCCCTCCAGCTTGGCGCGTCTCTGTCGCTCGGCGGAGAGGAGCCCTGGGCCTCGATGTGTCGGGGGGGAGGCGCAGGGAGGCCGCCGCGGTCGCGGTGCCCGTTCGGTCGTCCCGGCGGACAGCTTCCACCCGGAGCTGCCCGTCGTGGCCGGCCGTCGGTCCCGGGCTGCGTAGAGGAGCCCTGCGCTTTGTCCGCCGTCGCCCGCCAAGGCATGACCAGCAGCGTTGGAGGGGCTGCTGGTGCAGGTCGCCAGGGAAGCGGGATAGGTGTCCGTCCCGCGATGCTCGGCCCAGGTGACGCCGGTGTAGTGCCAGGCACGCCTTCCCTTCGGACTTCCGTGTCCGCCCTGCGCCCCACGTCCACCGCCGCGGCCGTGTGGTCTGGGTGTGCGGAGGAGGTAGGCTGACCGCGCCCCTCGCAGCGTGGCCCGCTCTCCTCCCCTTCGTCACTCAGATCCAGCTCGGTCGCGAGCGGTGGTGTGGGGTTGGAAGCCCTGAGGCGACGTACCTGCTCCACGAACCGGCGCCACTGAAGCCGCTTGAGCATCCGGGCCTTCCTCCGCCTGCTCAGGTCTCGATGGGCGTTCTGGAGGTGTTCAGCGACCCGGGGCCCGTGGTACTGACAGCCGTCGATGCAGCACGCCATCCCGTTCACCGAAAAACGACCGCTAGCAAAGGCTAGCAGGAGTTTGCGCTCCTTCCCATTCCGGACGTGGTGAACGTTGTCCAAGTGCTCCCTCAGCCTGTATCCAGCATACCTGCACACAGGGCAGGTGCTTTTGTATTTCGCTCCAGTCATCTCTCGGCAATGATCCGATAGCAAATGAGCGAATTTGGGCTAACCCTCCTCCCTAAATATGGCCGCCGGGGCGGAAGGGGTGGTCCTCCCTAATTGACGACTTTAGCTATGTAACATCCGGAGGACCCAAGACCCACCCCCGATGTCGAACTAACCCGCCCCCCCCTCCCCGTTATCGGGGCCCGTTCAAGGGTCCCGTTCAAGGGTCCCGTTCAAGGGTCCCGTTCAAGGGTCCCGTTCAAGGGTCCCGTTCTCCGGCCTGGAGAGCCGGACGCGTTTCCCAGCCCCGATTCCCAACCTGGTTTTACATAGACAAACCTCCCGAAAAACAACCCCGACCCCCAGGCGCGATCGGGGCCTTTGCTCCGGACTCCGGTTTTTCTAGTTAGGACTCTAGTGGAGGGTTAGAGTTAGATGGTACCAATACAGGGGCGTAATCGCCCCCACCATCCAACCCCCTCTTCCTACACACACCGAGCCCTGCCTTACCAGGGGCACGACCCTCCAGGGCCTGCGTGCTGGAGGGGTGTAGTCCGAGGAGGGGTGCTTAAGTGTGGGTGCGCAGGTGGGTGTGGAGAGCGTGGTTCTCCCTGGGTGTCGGGTGCCTCTTGTTCCAGGCCCGGCTCCCGGTCTGTACCTCCAGCTCCCGTTCTACGGGCTGGAACCCCGGGCTGTACGTCCAGCTCCCGTTCTACGGGCTGGAACCCCGGGCTGTACGTCCAGCTCCCGTTCTACGGGCTGGACATCCAGGCTGGAACCCCAACCCTCTAAACTCTAAGTGTCCCTGCCTTACCAGGGGCACGACCCTCCAGGGCCTGCGTGCTGGAGGGGTGTAGTCCGAGGAGGGGTGCTTAAGTGTGGGTGCGCAGGTGGGTGTGGAGAGCGTGGTTCTCCCTGGGTGTCGGGTGCCTCTTGTTCCAGGCCCGGCTCCTGGTCTGTACCCCGGACTTTGAGACCCCCTGGAGACCCAACCATAAGAGCCA
>NW_028263425.1:95000-101937 GCF_051168715.1 Poecilia mexicana
GTCAGGGCCTGCAGCTCCATGCCTGGTCCTCTGCCTGGAGGTCAGGGCCTGCAGCTCCAGGCCTGGTTCTCTGCCTGGAGGTCAGGGCCTGCAGCTCCATGCCTGGTTCTCTTCCTGGAGGTCAGGGCCTGCAGCTCCATGCCTGGTCCTCTGCCTGGAGGTCAGGGCCTGCAGCTCCATGCCTGGTCCTCTGCCTGGAGGTCAGGGCCTGCAGCTCCAGGCCTGGTTCTCTGCCTGGAGGTCAGGGCCTGCAGCTCCATGCCTGGTTCTCTTCCTGGAGGTCAAGGCCTTTAGCTCCAGGCCTGGTTCTCTTCCTGGAGGTCAAGGCCTTTAGCTCCAGGCCTGGTTCTCTGCCTGGAGGTCAGGGCCTGCAGCTCCAGGCCTGGTTCTCTGCCTGGAGGTCAAGGCCTTTAGCTCCAGGCCTGGTTCTCTTCCTGGAGGTCAAGGCCTTTAGCTCCAGGCCTGGTTCTCTTCCTGGAGGTCAAGGCCTGCAGCTCCAGGCCTGGTTCTCTTCCTGGAGGTCAAGGCCTTTAGCTCCAGGCCTGGTTCTCTGCCTGGAGGTCAGGGCCTGCAGCTCCAGGCCTGGTTCTCTGCCTGGAGGTCAAGGCCTGCAGCTCCAGGCCTGGTTCTCTGCCTGGAGGTCAGGGCCTGCAGCTCCAGGCCTGGTTCTCTGCCTGGAGGTCAAGGCCTTTAGCTCCAGGCCTGGTTCTCTGCCTGGAGGTCAAGGCCTTTAGCTCCAGGCCTGGTTCTCTTCCTGGAGGTCAAGGCCTTTAGCTCCAGGCCTGGTTCTCTTCCTGGAGGTCAGGGCCTGCAGCTCCAGGCCTGGTTCTCTGCCTGGAGGTCAAGGCCTTTAGCTCCAGGCCTGGTTCTCTTCCTGGAGGTCAAGGCCTTTAGCTCCAGGCCTGGTTCTCTTCCTGGAGGTCAAGGCCTTTAGCTCCAGGCCTGGTTCTCTTCCTGGAGGTCAAGGCCTGCAGCTCCAGGCCTGGTTCTCTGCCTGGAGGTCAGGGCCTGCAGCTCCAGGCCTGGTTCTCTGCCTGGAGGTCAAGGCCTGCAGCTCCAGGCCTGGTTCTCTGCCTGGAGGTCAAGGCCTGCAGCTCCAGGCCTGGTTCTCTGCCTGGAGGTCAAGGCCTTTAGCTCCAGGCCTGGTTCTCTGCCTGGAGGTCAAGGCCTTTAGCTCCAGGCCTGGTTCTCTGCCTGGAGGTCAAGGCCTGCAGCTCCAGGCCTGGTTCTCTGCCTGGAGGTCAGGGCCTGCAGCTCCAGGCCTGGTTCTCTGCCTGGAGGTCAAGGCCTTTAGCTCCAGGCCTGGTTCTCTTCCTGGAGGTCAAGGCCTTTAGCTCCAGGCCTGGTTCTCTTCCTGGAGGTCAGGGCCTGCAGCTCCAGGCCTGGTTCTCTGCCTGGAGGTCAAGGCCTTTAGCTCCAGGCCTGGTTCTCTTCCTGGAGGTCAAGGCCTTTAGCTCCAGGCCTGGTTCTCTTCCTGGAGGTCAAGGCCTGCAGCTCCAGGCCTGGTTCTCTGCCTGGAGGTCAGGGCCTTTAGCTCCAGGCCTGGTTCTCTTCCTGGAGGTCAGGGCCTGCAGCTCCAGGCCTGGTTCTCTGCCTGGAGGTCAAGGCCTTTAGCTCCAGGCCTGGTTCTCTGCCTGGAGGTCAGGGCCTGCAGCTCCAGGCCTGGTTCTCTTCCTGGAGGTCAAGGCCTGCAGCTCCAGGCCTGGTTCTCTGCCTGGAGGTCAGGGCCTGCAGCTCCAGGCCTGGTTCTCTTCCTGGAGGTCAAGGCCTTTAGCTCCAGGCCTGGTTCTCTGCCTGGAGGTCAGGGCCTGCAGCTCCAGGCCTGGTTCTCTTCCTGGAGGTCAAGGCCTTTAGCTCCAGGCCTGGTTCTCTTCCTGGAGGTCAGGGCCTGCAGCTCCAGGCCTGGTTCTCTGCCTGGAGGTCAAGGCCTTTAGCTCCAGGCCTGGTTCTCTGCCTGGAGGTCAGGGCCTGCAGCTCCAGGCCTGGTTCTCTTCCTGGAGGTCAAGGCCTGCAGCTCCAGGCCTGGTCCTCTGCCTGGAGGTCAGGGCCTGCAGCTCCATGCCTGGTTCTCTGCCTGGAGGTCAGGGCCTGCAGCTCCATGCCTGGTCCTCTGCCTGGAGGTCAGGGCCTGCAGCTCCATGCCTGGTCCTCTGCCTGGAGCTCCATGCCCTGTCCCCTGCATGTGTGTGCGGTCCTGGAGCTCCATGCACGGCCCCCTGCATGTGTGTGCGGGCCTGGAGCTCCATGCACGGCCCCCTGCATGTGTGTGCGGGCCTGGAGCTCCATGCACGGCCCCCTGCATGTGTGTGCGGGCCTGGAGCTCCATGCACGGCCCCCTGCATGTGTGTGCGGGCCTGGAGCTCCATGCACGGCCCCCTGCATGTGTGTGCGGGCCTGGAGCTCCATGCACGGCCCCCTGCATGTGTGTGCGGGCCTGGAGCTCCATGCACGGCCCCCTGCATGTGTGTGCGGTCCTGGAGCTCCATGCACGGCCCCCTGCATGTGTGTGCGGTCCTGGAGCTCCATGCACGGCCCCCTGGATGTGTGTGCGGGCCTGGAGCTCCATGCACGGCCCCCTGGATGTGTGTGCGGGCCTGGAGCTCCATGCACGGCCCCCTGCATGTGTGTGCGGGCCTGGAGCTCCATGCACGGCCCCCTGCATGTGTGTGCGGGCCTGGAGCTCCATGCACGGCCCCCTGCATGTGTGTGCGGGCCTGGAGCTCCATGCACGGCCCCCTGCATGTGTGTGCGGTCCTGGAGCTCCATGCACGGCCCCCTGCATGTGTGTGCGGGCCTGGAGCTCCATGCACGGCCCCCTGCATGTGTGTGCGGTCCTGGAGCTCCATGCACGGCCCCCTGCATGTGTGTGCGGGCCTGGAGCTCTACCTGAGGGTGAGATCTGGAAATGAGCAACACATGTGATGCGAAATCGGTCAAAAATGCATTTTATCCGGTAAAACCGGGTATGGTTCGAATCTCCAGAGTCCCGGGAACAGCCTGGTGAAGTCCGCATGCTTCTATCTTTAAAAATGAGGGAGATATGGGCTTTTGAAAAAGTAGTAATGCCGAGGGATTTAGGGACCTTACAATGAAAATCACTGCCGGAACGATATCAGGAGAGAGTCAAAAGAGAGGGCCCTGTTCGCAAATTTTCAAAGTGTTTCAACACTCAGACATATTTTCGTGATCCTTGATGCCTTGGGAGTCCATCCAAGGGGGTGTCAGCCCTCTTTTCTCCCATTTTCGGCCGTTTTTAAGCGCTTTTTCGGCAAAAAGTCGCACCTTGTCCTGGAGAACCGGGGCTTTCACGCAGCGGGTTCCTTTTCGGCAGGTGAGTCCCCACGGTCCCTCTGATGGGTCCTGGGGTCCTCCCGGTCGGGCTGGAGCTCCGTGGAGCCCCGGGGGAGCGGGGAGTCTCTCTGGACCCAGGCCGAAGACGGAGCACCGACAGCGGGCTGACCCCGCCTAGGTGACCCGCTCGGAGGTCTGGAGCTCCGGCGGATGTCTCCCCACACACATTTACACACACCATCCGACCGATCAAGCACTTGTGGCCTGCCATGGAGGGCTCCCGCCGGCCCCGGATGCTCTGGCAACCGGCGCTTCGGTGGAGGGTTCCTCCAGCCTTGCGGGCTCGACTCTAGACGCGCGCAGGTGTAGGTCTGGAGCTCCGTGGAGAACCGGTTATCCTATCCGGTTTTGTCAATTCATCCAAGGAAGGCCTGAAGGAGCGCGGACAGTGAAGCAGCAGTGTGTAACAGGAGCGAGGCAGCAGCCGGAGTATGCCCGGAAGCCGGTCGCATACCCCCCCCACAGAACGAAGCGTTTACTTGGCCCTCTCGCTGCTTCTCTGTGCGCCATGCCACCGGGCCACCTAGATCCCTCCGCCCCCTTCTCTGGAGCGGGGCGGGGGGGGTTCGAGGATGGGACCCGGTGGCGTGCTAGTCTGAGGGACCCCTGGGGGTCTGTGGTGCGAACATGTAATGCGGCAAAGAAGGGAGAGAGTTCAGCCAGGTTTAACGTTTTTATTGTGGCCGTGTTTCACTGTGGGCATTCCCTGGCTCTGTCAAACTTTTGCCTCAGTGCTGCCAGCTGCCTGGCGTTCATATGGAGGGCGTAGAATCTGTCTGCGGTGGATGTGTCGTGACACATCAGCCTGGCCATCTCCTTCCTCACCTCGCTGGTCTGACTGTCTCTGGCCTGGGGGGGGGGAGTGCAGGAGAAGGGTTAGGTTTCCAGGTGATGGATCATGGTGGTTTTGAATGTTGATCCACTCACCATCGTTGCAACGGCGGTTCTCAGGTCTGTTAGGGACGGGCTGCCTGGCATCCCCAGCTCCCGCCAAGCAGATCTGGTGAACTTGTTCAGCTTCTCAATCATCCGTCCGTTGGTGTTGAAGAACACCAGGTCGCATGTCGGCTGGAGCCTGGCTCGTATCTGCATCCAGGCCTCCAGCCACCCGAATTCCTCCGCTGTGAGAAAAACCTGCGCGTGCCCGAAGGCACGGTTGGTTTTGTGGTGTTGTATCTGCAAGAGAGGAGAGGGAGAGATCCGGTAAGGGAACGCAAACTTTGACCGGGTGTGTGTGTGTGATACACTCACGTTGAGCACATATCCAGGGTCACCCGGATTGAACTCCCGCTTCGCCTCATCCATCTCCTCCACCTTGAGATGTGTCATGACGCCGGCTCTGTGGCCGTAGAGACACGTAATCAAGAGGGAGAAGGCCCCGATAAACAGATGTCGTTGAGTAGCGTCGCAGCTCTTCTCGGAAAGCGATCGCAATAGCCCTGGTATGAGCTCCTTCGTCGCAGACACACATCTGCGGAGAACCCCCGGTGTTACAGCGCGGGTTACCTTCTGGTGCTTAACATGCAGTTGACGCAGGACTACCCCGGCAGAAATCTTGTGTGTTGCGGCCCTAATGGCTCTGGAGAGCGCGATGAGCTGGGTCGCTCCCAGGGCCGAATCTGCGGGCGGGGTCTCGGTGAAGTACGTGACAAACTGACTCGTGTTTGTCAGGTACACCTTAACCGTGGTGATGGCTCTACCCTCCCGCAGCAATCTGCATGGCCACTCCACGGCCCGCACCGGGTCGTGGAGAAAGAGCCATGAGCTCAATTCAGTCTTGCCGCCCGCCATGTGTGTCAGGAAAGCCTGCACACGGCCAACCTTTGAAACCGTGTTCTCTTTATGCTTTCTGGAGAGTCCGACAGACATGATGAACTCTGCGTACTCGTCCAGGTAGCACCCGATCGTCTCCGGTAAGGTAACGGACGTTCCACCCACCGGTCTGTCGGCTGTCCGGTGCGTCTCCTCCCTCAAATCCGCCGCAGCCGCTCCCGTTGGTTGACCGTCTGGCAGCGACCTCTCCGGAGAACTGTCGCTGCTGCTGCTGCTGATGGTGATGGTCCGGTTCGGTTGACCACACGGAAGCGACCAAGTGGGTGACGAGGGGGGGTCGTCCTCGGGCACGGCAGGCCAGCTGGGTGCCGTGCGCAGAGCCTCGATGAAACCGGCCGGCGCAGGGAGGCCGTCGCCGTTCTGTGGAGGCGCGTCCTGTCTCGGGGGACAGCTGCCACCCGCAGCTGCCCTCCAGCTTGGCGCGTCTCTGTCGCTCGGCGGAGAGGAGCCCTGGGCCTCGATGTGTCGGGGGGGAGGCGCAGGGAGGCCGCCGCGGTCGCGGTGCCCGTTCGGTCGTCCCGGCGGACAGCTTCCACCCGGAGCTGCCCGTCGTGGCCGGCCGTCGGTCCCGGGCTGCGTAGAGGAGCCCTGCGCTTTGTCCGCCGTCGCCCGCCAAGGCATGACCAGCAGCGTTGGAGGGGCTGCTGGTGCAGGTCGCCAGGGAAGCGGGATAGGTGTCCGTCCCGCGATGCTCGGCCCAGGTGACGCCGGTGTAGTGCCAGGCACGCCTTCCCTTCGGACTTCCGTGTCCGCCCTGCGCCCCACGTCCACCGCCGCGGCCGTGTGGTCTGGGTGTGCGGAGGAGGTAGGCTGACCGCGCCCCTCGCAGCGTGGCCCGCTCTCCTCCCCTTCGTCACTCAGATCCAGCTCGGTCGCGAGCGGTGGTGTGGGGTTGGAAGCCCTGAGGCGACGTACCTGCTCCACGAACCGGCGCCACTGAAGCCGCTTGAGCATCCGGGCCTTCCTCCGCCTGCTCAGGTCTCGATGGGCGTTCTGGAGGTGTTCAGCGACCCGGGGCCCGTGGTACTGACAGCCGTCGATGCAGCACGCCATCCCGTTCACCGAAAAACGACCGCTAGCAAAGGCTAGCAGGAGTTTGCGCTCCTTCCCATTCCGGACGTGGTGAACGTTGTCCAAGTGCTCCCTCAGCCTGTATCCAGCATACCTGCACACAGGGCAGGTGCTTTTGTATTTCGCTCCAGTCATCTCTCGGCAATGATCCGATAGCAAATGAGCGAATTTGGGCTAACCCTCCTCCCTAAATATGGCCGCCGGGGCGGAAGGGGTGGTCCTCCCTAATTGACGACTTTAGCTATGTAACATCCGGAGGACCCAAGACCCACCCCCGATGTCGAACTAACCCGCCCCCCCCTCCCCGTTATCGGGGCCCGTTCAAGGGTCCCGTTCAAGGGTCCCGTTCAAGGGTCCCGTTCAAGGGTCCCGTTCAAGGGTCCCGTTCTCCGGCCTGGAGAGCCGGACGCGTTTCCCAGCCCCGATTCCCAACCTGGTTTTACATAGACAAACCTCCCGAAAAACAACCCCGACCCCCAGGCGCGATCGGGGCCTTTGCTCCGGACTCCGGTTTTTCTAGTTAGGACTCTAGTGGAGGGTTAGAGTTAGATGGTACCAATACAGGGGCGTAATCGCCCCCACCATCCAACCCCCTCTTCCTACACACACCGAGCCCTGCCTTACCAGGGGCACGACCCTCCAGGGCCTGCGTGCTGGAGGGGTGTAGTCCGAGGAGGGGTGC
>NW_028263426.1:7500-15000 GCF_051168715.1 Poecilia mexicana
GTGCTGGAGGGTGTAGTCCGAGGAGGGGTGCTTAAGTGTGGGTGCACAGGTGAGTGTGGAGAGCCTGGTTCTCTGGATGGGTCTGACTGTCTGTTTCTCTCCCCGGAGCAAAGCCTGGATGTGGGTAAGTGTTCTGGGTGTGCCTGCCTGCAGCTCCAGGCCTGGTTCTCTGCCTGGAGGTCAAGGCCTTTAGCTCCAGGCCTGGTTCTCTGCCTGGAGGTCAGGGCCTGCAGCTCCAGGCCTGGTTCTCTGCCTGGAGGTCAAGGCCTGCAGCTCCAGGCCTGGTTCTCTGCCTGGAGGTCAGGGCCTGCAGCTCCAGGCCTGGTTCTCTGCCTGGAGGTCAAGGCCTGCAGCTCCAGGCCTGGTTCTCTTCCTGGAGGTCAAGGCCTGCAGCTCCAGGCCTGGTTCTCTGCCTGGAGGTCAAGGCCTGCAGCTCCAGGCCTGGTTCTCTGCCTGGAGGTCAGGGCCTGCAGCTCCAGGCCTGGTTCTCTTCCTGGAGGTCAAGGCCTGCAGCTCCAGGCCTGGTTCTCTGCCTGGAGGTCAAGGCCTGCAGCTCCAGGCCTGGTTCTCTGCCTGGAGGTCAAGGCCTTTAGCTCCAGGCCTGGTTCTCTGCCTGGAGGTCAGGGCCTGCAGCTCCAGGCCTGGTTCTCTGCCTGGAGGTCAAGGCCTGCAGCTCCAGGCCTGGTTCTCTGCCTGGAGGTCAGGGCCTTTAGCTCCAGGCCTGGTTCTCTGCCTGGAGGTCAAGGCCTGCAGCTCCAGGCCTGGTTCTCTGCCTGGAGGTCAAGGCCTGCAGCTCCAGGCCTGGTTCTCTTCCTGGAGGTCAAGGCCTGCAGCTCCAGGCCTGGTTCTCTGCCTGGAGGTCAAGGCCTGCAGCTCCAGGCCTGGTTCTCTGCCTGGAGGTCAAGGCCTGCAGCTCCAGGCCTGGTTCTCTGCCTGGAGGTCAGGGCCTGCAGCTCCAGGCCTGGTTCTCTGCCTGGAGGTCAGGGCCTGCAGCTCCAGGCCTGGTTCTCTGCCTGGAGGTCAAGGCCTGCAGCTCCAGGCCTGGTTCTCTGCCTGGAGGTCAAGGCCTGCAGCTCCAGGCCTGGTTCTCTGCCTGGAGGTCAAGGCCTGCAGCTCCAGGCCTGGTTCTCTGCCTGGAGGTCAAGGCCTGCAGCTCCAGGCCTGGTTCTCTGCCTGGAGGTCAAGGCCTGCAGCTCCAGGCCTGGTTCTCTGCCTGGAGGTCAGGGCCTGCAGCTCCAGGCCTGGTTCTCTTCCTGGAGGTCAAGGCCTGCAGCTCCAGGCCTGGTTCTCTGCCTGGAGGTCAAGGCCTGCAGCTCCAGGCCTGGTTCTCTGCCTGGAGGTCAAGGCCTTTAGCTCCAGGCCTGGTTCTCTGCCTGGAGGTCAGGGCCTGCAGCTCCAGGCCTGGTTCTCTGCCTGGAGGTCAAGGCCTGCAGCTCCAGGCCTGGTTCTCTGCCTGGAGGTCAAGGCCTGCAGCTCCAGGCCTGGTTCTCTGCCTGGAGGTCAAGGCCTGCAGCTCCAGGCCTGGTTCTCTGCCTGGAGGTCAGGGCCTGCAGCTCCAGGCCTGGTTCTCTTCCTGGAGGTCAAGGCCTGCAGCTCCAGGCCTGGTTCTCTGCCTGGAGGTCAAGGCCTGCAGCTCCAGGCCTGGTTCTCTGCCTGGAGGTCAAGGCCTGCAGCTCCATGCCTGGTTCTCTGCCTGGAGGTCAGGGCCTGCAGCTCCAGGCCTGGTTCTCTTCCTGGAGGTCAGGGCCTGCAGCTCCATGCCTGGTTCTCTTCCTGGAGGTCAGGGCCTGCAGCTCCATGCCTGGTTCTCTTCCTGGAGGTCAGGGCCTGCAGCTCCATGCCTGGTTCTCTTCCTGGAGGTCAGGGCCTGCAGCTCCATGCCTGGTTCTCTGCCTGGAGGTCAGGGCCTGCAGCTCCATGCCTGGTTCTCTTCCTGGAGGTCAGGGCCTGCAGCTCCATGCCTGGTTCTCTTCCTGGAGGTCAGGGCCTGCAGCTCCATGCCTGGTTCTCTTCCTGGAGGTCAGGGCCTGCAGCTCCATGCCTGGTTCTCTTCCTGGAGGTCAGGGCCTGCAGCTCCATGCCTGGTTCTCTTCCTGGAGGTCAGGGCCTGGAGCTACCCCAACCTACCCTCCCTCCCCAGCCCAGGTAATTAAAGAGATGCGGTTGTTTCACATTTAACATCTTTATTGAACATTTTTAATTGTTTTCCTCCGTCTCTCTCTCCGAGTCCCCAGGGGTGGTGGAGGAGGCCAGGTCCGAAGAGGAGTCACCTTGCCGGGGGGGGAGTGGTGGGCTGGCTTCCCCGGAGCCTGGAGAGGAAGATTGTGGCGCTGTGGCCCGGTCAAACTTGCTCCGGATGTCCGCCAGTTGTTCCGCCGTGAGCTGGTTGGCGTAGAACCTGTCCGCGGTCCTGGTGTCGTGGCACATCACCCGGGCAAGCTGTCCCCTGACCTCGCTGCTGTGTGCATCCCTTGCCTGAAAAACAGAATAAAAATGTATTAAAAAACCTGGTGGTTTTTTCTTTCCCCCCCCCCCCTCCGACCGGAGAAATGTGCTACCCACGTGTGTGGCCACTGCGCTGCGGAAATCAGTCATGGTCGGCCGGCCTGGAAGCCCCATCTCCGTCCAGGCACACTGGGAGAACCGCGTCAGCTTGGCGATCCGCTTCTGGTTGCTGCTGAAGAGGAGGAACCGGCACGGTGGGTTCAGCGTGTTCCGGACGGAGAGCCACCGGACGAACCAGCTGAACTCGGCGTGGGTCAGGAACAGCTGGGCCGCCCCGAAGGCCCTGTTGGTCTTGTGGTTCCTCACCTGAGAAGGGATGAGATGAGATGAGCTCCAGGAGCATGGAGCTCAGTGCGCCTGGTTCTCTGCCCGGAGCTCCATGCCCCTGGTTCTCGTAGATCCACTTACATTGATCACAAAGCCTGGAGATCCTTCCTCAGCATCCTCCATCGCCTCCTGGAGCTCCCCCACAGTCATGTTGGTCAGCACCCCAGGCCGGTGGCCGTAGACAGCAGACAGGTAGCAGGCCAGGTAGCCGTAGAGCCTGTGGCGGAGCTGGACGTTCGAGGGTGCCGCCTCCAGCTTCCCGAGGAGCACAGGGATGGTGGCCGTGGCCAGGCTCTTGCACCTCCGCAGCTGCTTCCTGCTGATGGACCTCTTGGCCTTGGAGCGCTTCACGGAGATCTGGTGGAGGGTTACCTCGGTCACGATCTGCTGGAGGTCCGCTCTGACCGCCCTGCTCACCCCCCTGATCTGTCTCTTGGTCAGCCTGCAGCCCCTCGGCGGGGTCTCGGAGAAGTAGTCCATGAACTGCGAGAAGTTCACCAGGTAGACCTTGACTGTTGTTATGGCTCTCCTCCTGTCCTTCAGGGCTTGTGGGAAGGCGTGGATCTTCTCCAGGTCATGCATGAACGCCCAGGTGGCGTTGAGAGGTTTCCCCCGGGCCACGAAGGAGAGAAGGCTCCGGATCCGGCCCAGCTTGGAGCGCGCGTTCATGCAGTGCTGCGGGGTGGGCAGGGCCCCACGGAGGTGCGTGTGGTACTCCTCCAAGTAGCTCTCCACGGCAGCGGGGAACACTAGCGGTGCGAAGGGGAGCAGGGCAAGCCCTCGGACCGCCCTGGTGCTGCTGGAGCCGGCCGGAGGGTCAGAGTCGCTCGTCTCCGCCTCTGGCCGCGTCCCGGCAGGGGCAGGAGAGCCAGCGTTGGAAGCAGGACCAGGAGGGGGAGAGCCGGGGTCGGAACCAGGACCACCAGGACCAGGAGGAGGAGGAGGAGGAGGGCTGGCCGTGGAGCCAGGAGGAGGAGGAGGAGAAGAGGCGTTGGAACCAGGGGGCGGCGATGCGGGCAGAGAACCAGGTCTGTGGGAGCGAGGCGGAGAATCCCTACCGGAAAGAGGCTCCAGGGCGGTCCCCGGAGAAGAGGAGGACACGTCTCCGTCCTCCCCAGGAGAGTCTGGGGCTGGTTGCTGCTGGTCCGGCAGGTCCAGCTCGGAAGCCAGCCGTGGCGTGGGCTCCGTGGACCTCAGTACGGAGAGAGCGTGGATGGTGGCCCTCCAGTGAAGGCTGCGGAGGTGCCCCCTTATCGTCTCGACCTCCAGCTCCCCGTGACCGGCGGAGAGGTGGCGGTCGACCCTGGGACCTCTGTAGGTGCAGCCCCGGACAGGGCAGTCCATTCCCCGGACGTTGACTCGCCCGTGGGCAAAAGCCAGCAGGATTTTCCGCTCCGCCTGGTTCAAAACGCGGTGAACTCGCTCTAAATGCTTCGGCAGCTGGGCAAACTTACTGCGGCAGATGGGGCAGCGTCTGTAGGGTCGATGGTTTGGCATCTGGAAGCTTCCCCGGTGCTCAAAACCTCCAGCAGAAGCGTCTCTGTCCGGCTGCCGGGGCTGGAATGAGCAGGTGCAGCCTATTGAGGCCAATTAGCTGCAGGGGAACGGCGGGGCGCAGCAGGTGCAGCCTATTGAGGCCAATTGGCGGGGCGCAGCCGGTGCCCTCCGGCTAATCAGCGCCCTGGCAGCGTCAGCGGAGGCAGGGCAGCGCTCACGTACGCCCTGGCAGCGTCAGCGGAGGCAGGGCAGCGCTCACGTACGCCCTGGCAGCGTCAGCGGAGGCAGGGCAGCGCTCACGTACGCCCTGGCAGCGTCAGCGGAGGCAGGGCAGCGCTCACGTACGCCCTGGCAGCGTCAGCGGAGGCAGGGCAGCGCTCACGTACGCCCTGGCAGCGTCAGCGGAGGCAGGGCAGCGCTCACGTACGCCCTGGCAGCGTCAGCGGAGGCAGGGCAGCGCTCACGTACGCCCTGGCAGCGTCAGCGGAGGCAGGGCAGCGCTCACGTACGCCCTGGCAGCGTCAGCGGAGGCAGGGCAGCGCTCACGTACGCCCTGGCAGCGTCAGCGGAGGCAGGGCAGCGCTCACGTACGCCCTGGCAGCGTCAGCGGAGGCAGGGCAGCGCTCACGTACGCCCTGGCAGCGTCAGCGGAGGCAGGGCAGCGCTCACGTACGCCCTGGCAGCGTCAGCGGAGGCAGGGCAGCGCCAACCGCGGACATTGGCCGTTCGCCATAGGTAGGGTTATGGGACGGAGGAAAAGACCCCCGCGGGAGACCCCCTTAACGGGGTCCCAGAGGGCTGAAACTCGGTGGGTCGGTCCGGGGCCTTCCCCCGGACCGTGTGCCACCGTTGGTCCGGGCCCCCCGCCCCCCAGGGCCTGGATCCCGGCCCTGGGGGGCCCCCGGACTTTGAGACCCCCTGGAGACCCTACCCTATGAGCCAGGGGTCTCAAACTCGGTGGGTCGGTCCGGGGCCTTCCCCCGGACCGTGTGCCACCGTTGGTCCGGGCCCCCCGCCCCCCAGGGCCTGGATCCCGGCCCTGGGGGGCCCCCGGACTTTGAGACCCCCTGGAGACCCAACCATAAGAGCCAGGGGTCTCAAACTCGGTTTGGCCATAGCCCCCGACGTACCCTCCAAGGGTTCCAAAGCACGCGGAGATCGGACCAAGTTTGCGGCTCCAGGCCCGCCCGAAGTGTCGGGTGGTCTCCCATTCATTCCCTATGGAGGGCCCTTTTCCGGATGGCTGAAAACGACATTTCCGGCTCTCCTGGGAGATCGGGGCCCCCCATACGTGCATGTCATATACCGTTTTAAAGCTCCGAGCCTCCTGAACACGGAGGTGGTCTCGGATCGCCTCTAGGACCTTCCCCCGACCTTCTACGGGTCTCCAAAGGTAAGGTGGGTTATGGGACGGAGGCAAAGACCCCCGCGGGAGACCCCCTTAACGGTGTCCCAGAGGGCTGAAACTCGGTGGGTCGGTTGGGGGCAACCCCCACGACCGTGTGCCACCGTTGGTCCGGGCCCCCCGCCCCCCGAGGCCGAGATCCAGGCCCTGGGGGGCCCCAGATTTGAGACCCCCTGGAGACCCAACCATAAGAGCCAGGGGTCTCAAACTCGGTTTGGCCATAGCCCCCGACGTACCCTCCAAGGGTGCCGAAGCACGCGGAGATCGGACCCCGTTTGCGGCTGCAGCCCCGGTTCAAAGGTCGGGTGGTCTCCCATTCATTCCCTATGGAGGGCCCTTTTCCGGATGGCTGAAAACGACATTTCCGGCTCTCCTGGGAGATCGGGGCCCCCCATACGTGCATGTCATATACCGTTTTAAAGCTCCGAGCCTCCTGAACACGGAGGTGGTCTCGGATCGTCTCTAGGACCTTCCCTCGAGCTTCTACGGGTCTCCAAAGGATTAGCGTCAAACCGGGCCGGCTTTGCCCCGCGATAAGTCGGTCCAAACGGACCGGAACCCGGGCGAGCCGCACACCGTCGGATCCGGGCCGGTCCGCGGATGGTTCTGGTGGTCTCCGATTTCCGCTAGGACGTTCCCCCGAATTTATACGAATTTTTAACCGTTTTGGGCCCAACCGGACCTCCGGTCCGGTTCCCGGGGTCCCACCGACCCGAGACCCGGATCATCGAGCTCCTGAGACGGCCCCGGTCACGAGGGTGTCGGTCCCGGAAGCCTGGGTGGAGGTCCGAAAACCGGACTTCCAGAGGGGGAGACTCGGCGGTGAGCAGCTGCAGATTTCGTCCGCCTGCTAGCGCGGCCCTCCCGGATAGCTCTGCCGCGGATCCCCGGTCTGGACCTCCGGAGCTCCGGTTCGATCCTTAAAAACGCACTGCACCCAGGCAAACCATATATTGGCTGAAAGCTTGGACCGCGGGGAACACGGTGGTGGTCTCGGATCGTCTCTAGGACCTTCCCAGCCGGCGGTAGAAGCGAAAGAAGTTTACCGGGAAATGAGCTCCAAAAATCGGTCAAAAATGCGTTTTATCCGGGAAAACCGGATATGGTTCGAATCTCCGGAGCCCGAAGAGCAGCCCGGTGAAGACCGCATGGTTCTATCTTTAAAAATGAGGGAGATACGGGGTTTTAAAAAAAGCAGTACTGCCCCCACGACGGGGGGGGCGTTCTGGGAGTGAAAGTCAAAACGCTTTTCGGGCCCTTATAAAGAAAATCACTGCCGGAACGATATCAGGAGAGAGTTGGAAAAGAGGGTCTGGGCGGAAAAATGACTAAGTGTTTCAACACTTAGACATATTTTCATGATCCTTGAAGTCTCGGGAGGCCATCCAAGCGGGTCTCAGCCCTCTTTTCCCCCATTTTCGGCCGTTTTTAGCGCTTTTTCGGCAAAAAGTTGCACTTTGTCCTGGAGAAGCGGGGCTTTCACGCTGTGGCTTCCCGTTCGGCCGGTGAGTCTCCACGGTCCATCTGATGGGCCTGGTGGCTGCTCCGGTTGGCGCGGAGCTCCGTGGAGCCCCGTGGAAGCTGGAATAAAAGCGCGGAGTCTCCCTGGACCCAGGCCGAAGACGGAGCACCGACAGCGGGCTGACCCCGCCTAGGTGTCCCGCTCGGAGGTCTGGAGCTCTGGTGGATGGCTCCCCAAGCACATTTACACACACTTTCCTGACCGAACAGCACTCGTGGCCTGCCATGGAGGGCCCCCGCCGGCC
>NW_028263426.1:25000-32500 GCF_051168715.1 Poecilia mexicana
TGGCCGGGGAGGGGTGCTTAAGTGTGGGTAAACGTGTTGGGCCTGTGGGCCTGGTTCTCAGTGCATGTCTGAAAAAGTTCTAAGTCCCAACCAGGGACAGAGAGGGGGCTGTCTGGGGGATGTGGCCGGGGAGGGGTGCTTAAGTGTGGGTAAACGTGTTGGGCCTGTGGGCCTGGTTCTCAGTGCATGTCTGAAAAAGTTCTAAGTCCCAACCAGGGACAGAGAGGGGGCTGTCTGGGGGATGTGGCCGGGGAGGGGTGCTTAAGTGTGGGTAAACGTGTTGGGCCTGTGGGCCTGGTTCTCAGTGCATGTCTGAAAAAGTTCTAAGTCCCAACCAGGGACAGAGAGGGGGCTGTCTGGGGGATGTGGCCGGGGAGGGGTGCTTAAGTGTGGGTAAACGTGTTGGGCCTGTGGGCCTGGTTCTCAGTGCATGTCTGAAAAAGTTCTAAGTCCCAACCAGGGACAGAGAGGGGGCTGTCTGGGGGATGTGGCCGGGGAGGGGTGCTTAAGTGTGGGTAAACGTGTTGGGCCTGTGGGCCTGGTTCTCAGTGCATGTCTGAAAAAGTTCTAAGTCCCAACCAGGGACAGAGAGGGGGCTGTCTGGGGGATGTGGCCGGGGAGGGGTGCTTAAGTGTGGGTAAACGTGTTGGGCCTGTGGGCCTGGTTCTCAGTGCATGTCTGAAAAAGTTCTAAGTCCCAACCAGGGACAGAGAGGGGGCTGTCTGGGGGATGTGGCCGGGGAGGAGAACCCCTCCCTGGTGAGCCCAAGGCCTCAGCCCCCCCCCCTCTTGCCTTACCAGGGGCACGAACCTCCAGGGCCTGCGTGCTGGAGGGTTCTGAAAAAGTTCTAAGTCCCAACCAGGGACAGAGAGGGGGCTGTCTGGGGGATGTGGCCGGGGAGGGGTGCTTAAGTGTGGGTAAACGTGTTGGGCCTGTGGGCCTGGTTCTCAGTGCATGTCTGAAAAAGTTCTAAGTCCCAACCAGGGACAGAGAGGGGGCTGTCTGGGGGATGTGGCCGGGGAGGAGAACCCCTCCCTGGTGAGCCCAAGGCCTCAGCCCCCCCCCCTCTTGCCTTACCAGGGGCACGAACCTCCAGGGCCTGCGTGCTGGAGGGTGTAGTCCGAGGAGGGGTGCTTAAGTGTGGGTGCACAGGTGAGTGTGGAGAGCCTGGTTCTCTGGATGGGTCTGACTGTCTGTTTCTCTCCCCGGAGCAAAGCCTGGATGTGGGTAAGTGTTCTGGGTGTGCCTGCCTGCAGCTCCAGGCCTGGTTCTCTGCCTGGAGGTCAAGGCCTTTAGCTCCAGGCCTGGTTCTCTGCCTGGAGGTCAGGGCCTGCAGCTCCAGGCCTGGTTCTCTGCCTGGAGGTCAAGGCCTGCAGCTCCAGGCCTGGTTCTCTGCCTGGAGGTCAGGGCCTGCAGCTCCAGGCCTGGTTCTCTGCCTGGAGGTCAAGGCCTGCAGCTCCAGGCCTGGTTCTCTTCCTGGAGGTCAAGGCCTGCAGCTCCAGGCCTGGTTCTCTGCCTGGAGGTCAAGGCCTGCAGCTCCAGGCCTGGTTCTCTGCCTGGAGGTCAGGGCCTGCAGCTCCAGGCCTGGTTCTCTTCCTGGAGGTCAAGGCCTGCAGCTCCAGGCCTGGTTCTCTGCCTGGAGGTCAAGGCCTGCAGCTCCAGGCCTGGTTCTCTGCCTGGAGGTCAAGGCCTTTAGCTCCAGGCCTGGTTCTCTGCCTGGAGGTCAGGGCCTGCAGCTCCAGGCCTGGTTCTCTGCCTGGAGGTCAAGGCCTGCAGCTCCAGGCCTGGTTCTCTGCCTGGAGGTCAGGGCCTTTAGCTCCAGGCCTGGTTCTCTGCCTGGAGGTCAAGGCCTGCAGCTCCAGGCCTGGTTCTCTGCCTGGAGGTCAAGGCCTGCAGCTCCAGGCCTGGTTCTCTTCCTGGAGGTCAAGGCCTGCAGCTCCAGGCCTGGTTCTCTGCCTGGAGGTCAAGGCCTGCAGCTCCAGGCCTGGTTCTCTGCCTGGAGGTCAAGGCCTGCAGCTCCAGGCCTGGTTCTCTGCCTGGAGGTCAGGGCCTGCAGCTCCAGGCCTGGTTCTCTGCCTGGAGGTCAGGGCCTGCAGCTCCAGGCCTGGTTCTCTGCCTGGAGGTCAAGGCCTGCAGCTCCAGGCCTGGTTCTCTGCCTGGAGGTCAAGGCCTGCAGCTCCAGGCCTGGTTCTCTGCCTGGAGGTCAAGGCCTGCAGCTCCAGGCCTGGTTCTCTGCCTGGAGGTCAAGGCCTGCAGCTCCAGGCCTGGTTCTCTGCCTGGAGGTCAAGGCCTGCAGCTCCAGGCCTGGTTCTCTGCCTGGAGGTCAGGGCCTGCAGCTCCAGGCCTGGTTCTCTTCCTGGAGGTCAAGGCCTGCAGCTCCAGGCCTGGTTCTCTGCCTGGAGGTCAAGGCCTGCAGCTCCAGGCCTGGTTCTCTGCCTGGAGGTCAAGGCCTTTAGCTCCAGGCCTGGTTCTCTGCCTGGAGGTCAGGGCCTGCAGCTCCAGGCCTGGTTCTCTGCCTGGAGGTCAAGGCCTGCAGCTCCAGGCCTGGTTCTCTGCCTGGAGGTCAAGGCCTGCAGCTCCAGGCCTGGTTCTCTGCCTGGAGGTCAAGGCCTGCAGCTCCAGGCCTGGTTCTCTTCCTGGAGGTCAGGGCCTGCAGCTCCATGCCTGGTTCTCTTCCTGGAGGTCAGGGCCTGCAGCTCCATGCCTGGTTCTCTGCCTGGAGGTCAGGGCCTGCAGCTCCATGCCTGGTTCTCTTCCTGGAGGTCAGGGCCTGCAGCTCCATGCCTGGTTCTCTTCCTGGAGGTCAGGGCCTGCAGCTCCATGCCTGGTTCTCTTCCTGGAGGTCAGGGCCTGCAGCTCCATGCCTGGTTCTCTTCCTGGAGGTCAGGGCCTGCAGCTCCATGCCTGGTTCTCTTCCTGGAGGTCAGGGCCTGGAGCTACCCCAACCTACCCTCCCTCCCCAGCCCAGGTAATTAAAGAGATGCGGTTGTTTCACATTTAACATCTTTATTGAACATTTTTAATTGTTTTCCTCCGTCTCTCTCTCCGAGTCCCCAGGGGTGGTGGAGGAGGCCAGGTCCGAAGAGGAGTCACCTTGCCGGGGGGGGAGTGGTGGGCTGGCTTCCCCGGAGCCTGGAGAGGAAGATTGTGGCGCTGTGGCCCGGTCAAACTTGCTCCGGATGTCCGCCAGTTGTTCCGCCGTGAGCTGGTTGGCGTAGAACCTGTCCGCGGTCCTGGTGTCGTGGCACATCACCCGGGCAAGCTGTCCCCTGACCTCGCTGCTGTGTGCATCCCTTGCCTGAAAAACAGAATAAAAATGTATTAAAAAACCTGGTGGTTTTTTCTTTCCCCCCCCCCCCTCCGACCGGAGAAATGTGCTACCCACGTGTGTGGCCACTGCGCTGCGGAAATCAGTCATGGTCGGCCGGCCTGGAAGCCCCATCTCCGTCCAGGCACACTGGGAGAACCGCGTCAGCTTGGCGATCCGCTTCTGGTTGCTGCTGAAGAGGAGGAACCGGCACGGTGGGTTCAGCGTGTTCCGGACGGAGAGCCACCGGACGAACCAGCTGAACTCGGCGTGGGTCAGGAACAGCTGGGCCGCCCCGAAGGCCCTGTTGGTCTTGTGGTTCCTCACCTGAGAAGGGATGAGATGAGATGAGCTCCAGGAGCATGGAGCTCAGTGCGCCTGGTTCTCTGCCCGGAGCTCCATGCCCCTGGTTCTCGTAGATCCACTTACATTGATCACAAAGCCTGGAGATCCTTCCTCAGCATCCTCCATCGCCTCCTGGAGCTCCCCCACAGTCATGTTGGTCAGCACCCCAGGCCGGTGGCCGTAGACAGCAGACAGGTAGCAGGCCAGGTAGCCGTAGAGCCTGTGGCGGAGCTGGACGTTCGAGGGTGCCGCCTCCAGCTTCCCGAGGAGCACAGGGATGGTGGCCGTGGCCAGGCTCTTGCACCTCCGCAGCTGCTTCCTGCTGATGGACCTCTTGGCCTTGGAGCGCTTCACGGAGATCTGGTGGAGGGTTACCTCGGTCACGATCTGCTGGAGGTCCGCTCTGACCGCCCTGCTCACCCCCCTGATCTGTCTCTTGGTCAGCCTGCAGCCCCTCGGCGGGGTCTCGGAGAAGTAGTCCATGAACTGCGAGAAGTTCACCAGGTAGACCTTGACTGTTGTTATGGCTCTCCTCCTGTCCTTCAGGGCTTGTGGGAAGGCGTGGATCTTCTCCAGGTCATGCATGAACGCCCAGGTGGCGTTGAGAGGTTTCCCCCGGGCCACGAAGGAGAGAAGGCTCCGGATCCGGCCCAGCTTGGAGCGCGCGTTCATGCAGTGCTGCGGGGTGGGCAGGGCCCCACGGAGGTGCGTGTGGTACTCCTCCAAGTAGCTCTCCACGGCAGCGGGGAACACTAGCGGTGCGAAGGGGAGCAGGGCAAGCCCTCGGACCGCCCTGGTGCTGCTGGAGCCGGCCGGAGGGTCAGAGTCGCTCGTCTCCGCCTCTGGCCGCGTCCCGGCAGGGGCAGGAGAGCCAGCGTTGGAAGCAGGACCAGGAGGGGGAGAGCCGGGGTCGGAACCAGGACCACCAGGACCAGGAGGAGGAGGAGGAGGAGGGCTGGCCGTGGAGCCAGGAGGAGGAGGAGGAGAAGAGGCGTTGGAACCAGGGGGCGGCGATGCGGGCAGAGAACCAGGTCTGTGGGAGCGAGGCGGAGAATCCCTACCGGAAAGAGGCTCCAGGGCGGTCCCCGGAGAAGAGGAGGACACGTCTCCGTCCTCCCCAGGAGAGTCTGGGGCTGGTTGCTGCTGGTCCGGCAGGTCCAGCTCGGAAGCCAGCCGTGGCGTGGGCTCCGTGGACCTCAGTACGGAGAGAGCGTGGATGGTGGCCCTCCAGTGAAGGCTGCGGAGGTGCCCCCTTATCGTCTCGACCTCCAGCTCCCCGTGACCGGCGGAGAGGTGGCGGTCGACCCTGGGACCTCTGTAGGTGCAGCCCCGGACAGGGCAGTCCATTCCCCGGACGTTGACTCGCCCGTGGGCAAAAGCCAGCAGGATTTTCCGCTCCGCCTGGTTCAAAACGCGGTGAACTCGCTCTAAATGCTTCGGCAGCTGGGCAAACTTACTGCGGCAGATGGGGCAGCGTCTGTAGGGTGTTCAAAACGCGGTGAACTCGCTCTAAATGCTTCGGCAGCTGGGCAAACTTACTGCGGCAGATGGGGCAGCGTCTGTAGGGTCGATGGTTTGGCATCTGGAAGCTTCCCCGGTGCTCAAAACCTCCAGCAGAAGCGTCTCTGTCCGGCTGCCGGGGCTGGAATGAGCAGGTGCAGCCTATTGAGGCCAATTAGCTGCAGGGGAACGGCGGGGCGCAGCAGGTGCAGCCTATTGAGGCCAATTGGCGGGGCGCAGCCGGTGCCCTCCGGCTAATCAGCGCCCTGGCAGCGTCAGCGGAGGCAGGGCAGCGCTCACGTACGCCCTGGCAGCGTCAGCGGAGGCAGGGCAGCGCTCACGTACGCCCTGGCAGCGTCAGCGGAGGCAGGGCAGCGCTCACGTACGCCCTGGCAGCGTCAGCGGAGGCAGGGCAGCGCTCACGTACGCCCTGGCAGCGTCAGCGGAGGCAGGGCAGCGCTCACGTACGCCCTGGCAGCGTCAGCGGAGGCAGGGCAGCGCTCACGTACGCCCTGGCAGCGTCAGCGGAGGCAGGGCAGCGCTCACGTACGCCCTGGCAGCGTCAGCGGAGGCAGGGCAGCGCTCACGTACGCCCTGGCAGCGTCAGCGGAGGCAGGGCAGCGCTCACGTACGCCCTGGCAGCGTCAGCGGAGGCAGGGCAGCGCTCACGTACGCCCTGGCAGCGTCAGCGGAGGCAGGGCAGCGCCAACCGCGGACATTGGCCGTTCGCCATAGGTAGGGTTATGGGACGGAGGAAAAGACCCCCGCGGGAGACCCCCTTAACGGGGTCCCAGAGGGCTGAAACTCGGTGGGTCGGTCCGGGGCCTTCCCCCGGACCGTGTGCCACCGTTGGTCCGGGCCCCCCGCCCCCCAGGGCCTGGATCCCGGCCCTGGGGGGCCCCCGGACTTTGAGACCCCCTGGAGACCCTACCCTATGAGCCAGGGGTCTCAAACTCGGTGGGTCGGTCCGGGGCCTTCCCCCGGACCGTGTGCCACCGTTGGTCCGGGCCCCCCGCCCCCCAGGGCCTGGATCCCGGCCCTGGGGGGCCCCCGGACTTTGAGACCCCCTGGAGACCCAACCATAAGAGCCAGGGGTCTCAAACTCGGTTTGGCCATAGCCCCCGACGTACCCTCCAAGGGTTCCAAAGCACGCGGAGATCGGACCAAGTTTGCGGCTCCAGGCCCGCCCGAAGTGTCGGGTGGTCTCCCATTCATTCCCTATGGAGGGCCCTTTTCCGGATGGCTGAAAACGACATTTCCGGCTCTCCTGGGAGATCGGGGCCCCCCATACGTGCATGTCATATACCGTTTTAAAGCTCCGAGCCTCCTGAACACGGAGGTGGTCTCGGATCGCCTCTAGGACCTTCCCCCGACCTTCTACGGGTCTCCAAAGGTAAGGTGGGTTATGGGACGGAGGCAAAGACCCCCGCGGGAGACCCCCTTAACGGTGTCCCAGAGGGCTGAAACTCGGTGGGTCGGTTGGGGGCAACCCCCACGACCGTGTGCCACCGTTGGTCCGGGCCCCCCGCCCCCCGAGGCCGAGATCCAGGCCCTGGGGGGCCCCAGATTTGAGACCCCCTGGAGACCCAACCATAAGAGCCAGGGGTCTCAAACTCGGTTTGGCCATAGCCCCCGACGTACCCTCCAAGGGTGCCGAAGCACGCGGAGATCGGACCCCGTTTGCGGCTGCAGCCCCGGTTCAAAGGTCGGGTGGTCTCCCATTCATTCCCTATGGAGGGCCCTTTTCCGGATGGCTGAAAACGACATTTCCGGCTCTCCTGGGAGATCGGGGCCCCCCATACGTGCATGTCATATACCGTTTTAAAGCTCCGAGCCTCCTGAACACGGAGGTGGTCTCGGATCGTCTCTAGGACCTTCCCTCGAGCTTCTACGGGTCTCCAAAGGATTAGCGTCAAACCGGGCCGGCTTTGCCCCGCGATAAGTCGGTCCAAACGGACCGGAACCCGGGCGAGCCGCACACCGTCGGATCCGGGCCGGTCCGCGGATGGTTCTGGTGGTCTCCGATTTCCGCTAGGACGTTCCCCCGAATTTATACGAATTTTTAACCGTTTTGGGCCCAACCGGACCTCCGGTCCGGTTCCCGGGGTCCCACCGACCCGAGACCCGGATCATCGAGCTCCTGAGACGGCCCCGGTCACGAGGGTGTCGGTCCCGGAAGCCTGGGTGGAGGTCCGAAAACCGGACTTCCAGAGGGGGAGACTCGGCGGTGAGCAGCTGCAGATTTCGTCCGCCTGCTAGCGCGGCCCTCCCGGATAGCTCTGCCGCGGATCCCCGGTCTGGACCTCCGGAGCTCCGGTTCGATCCTTAAAAACGCACTGCACCCAGGC
>NW_028263426.1:42500-50000 GCF_051168715.1 Poecilia mexicana
AGAACCCCTCCCTGGTGAGCCCAAGGCCTCAGCCCCCCCCCCTCTTGCCTTACCAGGGGCACGAACCTCCAGGGCCTGCGTGCTGGAGGGTGTAGTCCGAGGAGGGGTGCTTAAGTGTGGGTACGCATGTTCGGCTGGAGGGCCTGGTCGGCCTGGTTCTCAGTGCATGTCTAAAAAAGTTCTAAGTCCCAACCAGGGACAGAGAGGGGGCTGTCTGGGGGATGTGGCCGGGGAGGGGTGCTTAAGTGTGGGTAAACGTGTTGGGCCTGTGGGCCTGGTTCTCAGTGCATGTCTGAAAAAGTTCTAAGTCCCAACCAGGGACAGAGAGGGGGCTGTCTGGGGGATGTGGCCGGGGAGGGGTGCTTAAGTGTGGGTAAACGTGTTGGGCCTGTGGGCCTGGTTCTCAGTGCATGTCTGAAAAAGTTCTAAGTCCCAACCAGGGACAGAGAGGGGGCTGTCTGGGGGATGTGGCCGGGGAGGGGTGCTTAAGTGTGGGTAAACGTGTTGGGCCTGTGGGCCTGGTTCTCAGTGCATGTCTGAAAAAGTTCTAAGTCCCAACCAGGGACAGAGAGGGGGCTGTCTGGGGGATGTGGCCGGGGAGGGGTGCTTAAGTGTGGGTAAACGTGTTGGGCCTGTGGGCCTGGTTCTCAGTGCATGTCTGAAAAAGTTCTAAGTCCCAACCAGGGACAGAGAGGGGGCTGTCTGGGGGATGTGGCCGGGGAGGGGTGCTTAAGTGTGGGTAAACGTGTTGGGCCTGTGGGCCTGGTTCTCAGTGCATGTCTGAAAAAGTTCTAAGTCCCAACCAGGGACAGAGAGGGGGCTGTCTGGGGGATGTGGCCGGGGAGGGGTGCTTAAGTGTGGGTAAACGTGTTGGGCCTGTGGGCCTGGTTCTCAGTGCATGTCTGAAAAAGTTCTAAGTCCCAACCAGGGACAGAGAGGGGGCTGTCTGGGGGATGTGGCCGGGGAGGGGTGCTTAAGTGTGGGTAAACGTGTTGGGCCTGTGGGCCTGGTTCTCAGTGCATGTCTGAAAAAGTTCTAAGTCCCAACCAGGGACAGAGAGGGGGCTGTCTGGGGGATGTGGCCGGGGAGGGGTGCTTAAGTGTGGGTAAACGTGTTGGGCCTGTGGGCCTGGTTCTCAGTGCATGTCTGAAAAAGTTCTAAGTCCCAACCAGGGACAGAGAGGGGGCTGTCTGGGGGATGTGGCCGGGGAGGGGTGCTTAAGTGTGGGTAAACGTGTTGGGCCTGTGGGCCTGGTTCTCAGTGCATGTCTGAAAAAGTTCTAAGTCCCAACCAGGGACAGAGAGGGGGCTGTCTGGGGGATGTGGCCGGGGAGGGGTGCTTAAGTGTGGGTAAACGTGTTGGGCCTGTGGGCCTGGTTCTCAGTGCATGTCTGAAAAAGTTCTAAGTCCCAACCAGGGACAGAGAGGGGGCTGTCTGGGGGATGTGGCCGGGGAGGGGTGCTTAAGTGTGGGTAAACGTGTTGGGCCTGTGGGCCTGGTTCTCAGTGCATGTCTGAAAAAGTTCTAAGTCCCAACCAGGGACAGAGAGGGGGCTGTCTGGGGGATGTGGCCGGGGAGGAGAACCCCTCCCTGGTGAGCCCAAGGCCTCAGCCCCCCCCCCTCTTGCCTTACCAGGGGCACGAACCTCCAGGGCCTGCGTGCTGGAGGGTGTAGTCCGAGGAGGGGTGCTTAAGTGTGGGTGCACAGGTGAGTGTGGAGAGCCTGGTTCTCTGGATGGGTCTGACTGTCTGTTTCTCTCCCCGGAGCAAAGCCTGGATGTGGGTAAGTGTTCTGGGTGTGCCTGCCTGCAGCTCCAGGCCTGGTTCTCTGCCTGGAGGTCAAGGCCTTTAGCTCCAGGCCTGGTTCTCTGCCTGGAGGTCAGGGCCTGCAGCTCCAGGCCTGGTTCTCTGCCTGGAGGTCAAGGCCTGCAGCTCCAGGCCTGGTTCTCTGCCTGGAGGTCAGGGCCTGCAGCTCCAG
The DNA here is from genome assembly GCF_051168715.1 of Poecilia mexicana. Taxonomy (NCBI): domain Eukaryota; kingdom Metazoa; phylum Chordata; class Actinopteri; order Cyprinodontiformes; family Poeciliidae; genus Poecilia; species Poecilia mexicana. Next base: position 44,477 of record NW_028263426.1, read on the forward strand.
GCCTGGTTCTCTGCCTGGAGGTCAAGGCCTGCAGCTCCAGGCCTGGTTCTCTTCCTGGAGGTCAAGGCCTGCAGCTCCAGGCCTGGTTCTCTGCCTGGAGGTCAAGGCCTGCAGCTCCAGGCCTGGTTCTCTGCCTGGAGGTCAGGGCCTGCAGCTCCAGGCCTGGTTCTCTTCCTGGAGGTCAAGGCCTGCAGCTCCAGGCCTGGTTCTCTGCCTGGAGGTCAAGGCCTGCAGCTCCAGGCCTGGTTCTCTGCCTGGAGGTCAAGGCCTTTAGCTCCAGGCCTGGTTCTCTGCCTGGAGGTCAGGGCCTGCAGCTCCAGGCCTGGTTCTCTGCCTGGAGGTCAAGGCCTGCAGCTCCAGGCCTGGTTCTCTGCCTGGAGGTCAGGGCCTTTAGCTCCAGGCCTGGTTCTCTGCCTGGAGGTCAAGGCCTGCAGCTCCAGGCCTGGTTCTCTGCCTGGAGGTCAAGGCCTGCAGCTCCAGGCCTGGTTCTCTTCCTGGAGGTCAAGGCCTGCAGCTCCAGGCCTGGTTCTCTGCCTGGAGGTCAAGGCCTGCAGCTCCAGGCCTGGTTCTCTGCCTGGAGGTCAAGGCCTGCAGCTCCAGGCCTGGTTCTCTGCCTGGAGGTCAGGGCCTGCAGCTCCAGGCCTGGTTCTCTGCCTGGAGGTCAGGGCCTGCAGCTCCAGGCCTGGTTCTCTGCCTGGAGGTCAAGGCCTGCAGCTCCAGGCCTGGTTCTCTGCCTGGAGGTCAAGGCCTGCAGCTCCAGGCCTGGTTCTCTGCCTGGAGGTCAAGGCCTGCAGCTCCAGGCCTGGTTCTCTGCCTGGAGGTCAAGGCCTGCAGCTCCAGGCCTGGTTCTCTGCCTGGAGGTCAAGGCCTGCAGCTCCAGGCCTGGTTCTCTGCCTGGAGGTCAGGGCCTGCAGCTCCAGGCCTGGTTCTCTTCCTGGAGGTCAAGGCCTGCAGCTCCAGGCCTGGTTCTCTGCCTGGAGGTCAAGGCCTGCAGCTCCAGGCCTGGTTCTCTGCCTGGAGGTCAAGGCCTTTAGCTCCAGGCCTGGTTCTCTGCCTGGAGGTCAGGGCCTGCAGCTCCAGGCCTGGTTCTCTGCCTGGAGGTCAAGGCCTGCAGCTCCAGGCCTGGTTCTCTGCCTGGAGGTCAAGGCCTGCAGCTCCAGGCCTGGTTCTCTGCCTGGAGGTCAAGGCCTGCAGCTCCAGGCCTGGTTCTCTGCCTGGAGGTCAGGGCCTGCAGCTCCAGGCCTGGTTCTCTTCCTGGAGGTCAAGGCCTGCAGCTCCAGGCCTGGTTCTCTGCCTGGAGGTCAAGGCCTGCAGCTCCAGGCCTGGTTCTCTGCCTGGAGGTCAAGGCCTGCAGCTCCATGCCTGGTTCTCTGCCTGGAGGTCAGGGCCTGCAGCTCCAGGCCTGGTTCTCTTCCTGGAGGTCAGGGCCTGCAGCTCCATGCCTGGTTCTCTTCCTGGAGGTCAGGGCCTGCAGCTCCATGCCTGGTTCTCTTCCTGGAGGTCAGGGCCTGCAGCTCCATGCCTGGTTCTCTTCCTGGAGGTCAGGGCCTGCAGCTCCATGCCTGGTTCTCTGCCTGGAGGTCAGGGCCTGCAGCTCCATGCCTGGTTCTCTTCCTGGAGGTCAGGGCCTGCAGCTCCATGCCTGGTTCTCTTCCTGGAGGTCAGGGCCTGCAGCTCCATGCCTGGTTCTCTTCCTGGAGGTCAGGGCCTGCAGCTCCATGCCTGGTTCTCTTCCTGGAGGTCAGGGCCTGCAGCTCCATGCCTGGTTCTCTTCCTGGAGGTCAGGGCCTGGAGCTACCCCAACCTACCCTCCCTCCCCAGCCCAGGTAATTAAAGAGATGCGGTTGTTTCACATTTAACATCTTTATTGAACATTTTTAATTGTTTTCCTCCGTCTCTCTCTCCGAGTCCCCAGGGGTGGTGGAGGAGGCCAGGTCCGAAGAGGAGTCACCTTGCCGGGGGGGGAGTGGTGGGCTGGCTTCCCCGGAGCCTGGAGAGGAAGATTGTGGCGCTGTGGCCCGGTCAAACTTGCTCCGGATGTCCGCCAGTTGTTCCGCCGTGAGCTGGTTGGCGTAGAACCTGTCCGCGGTCCTGGTGTCGTGGCACATCACCCGGGCAAGCTGTCCCCTGACCTCGCTGCTGTGTGCATCCCTTGCCTGAAAAACAGAATAAAAATGTATTAAAAAACCTGGTGGTTTTTTCTTTCCCCCCCCCCCCTCCGACCGGAGAAATGTGCTACCCACGTGTGTGGCCACTGCGCTGCGGAAATCAGTCATGGTCGGCCGGCCTGGAAGCCCCATCTCCGTCCAGGCACACTGGGAGAACCGCGTCAGCTTGGCGATCCGCTTCTGGTTGCTGCTGAAGAGGAGGAACCGGCACGGTGGGTTCAGCGTGTTCCGGACGGAGAGCCACCGGACGAACCAGCTGAACTCGGCGTGGGTCAGGAACAGCTGGGCCGCCCCGAAGGCCCTGTTGGTCTTGTGGTTCCTCACCTGAGAAGGGATGAGATGAGATGAGCTCCAGGAGCATGGAGCTCAGTGCGCCTGGTTCTCTGCCCGGAGCTCCATGCCCCTGGTTCTCGTAGATCCACTTACATTGATCACAAAGCCTGGAGATCCTTCCTCAGCATCCTCCATCGCCTCCTGGAGCTCCCCCACAGTCATGTTGGTCAGCACCCCAGGCCGGTGGCCGTAGACAGCAGACAGGTAGCAGGCCAGGTAGCCGTAGAGCCTGTGGCGGAGCTGGACGTTCGAGGGTGCCGCCTCCAGCTTCCCGAGGAGCACAGGGATGGTGGCCGTGGCCAGGCTCTTGCACCTCCGCAGCTGCTTCCTGCTGATGGACCTCTTGGCCTTGGAGCGCTTCACGGAGATCTGGTGGAGGGTTACCTCGGTCACGATCTGCTGGAGGTCCGCTCTGACCGCCCTGCTCACCCCCCTGATCTGTCTCTTGGTCAGCCTGCAGCCCCTCGGCGGGGTCTCGGAGAAGTAGTCCATGAACTGCGAGAAGTTCACCAGGTAGACCTTGACTGTTGTTATGGCTCTCCTCCTGTCCTTCAGGGCTTGTGGGAAGGCGTGGATCTTCTCCAGGTCATGCATGAACGCCCAGGTGGCGTTGAGAGGTTTCCCCCGGGCCACGAAGGAGAGAAGGCTCCGGATCCGGCCCAGCTTGGAGCGCGCGTTCATGCAGTGCTGCGGGGTGGGCAGGGCCCCACGGAGGTGCGTGTGGTACTCCTCCAAGTAGCTCTCCACGGCAGCGGGGAACACTAGCGGTGCGAAGGGGAGCAGGGCAAGCCCTCGGACCGCCCTGGTGCTGCTGGAGCCGGCCGGAGGGTCAGAGTCGCTCGTCTCCGCCTCTGGCCGCGTCCCGGCAGGGGCAGGAGAGCCAGCGTTGGAAGCAGGACCAGGAGGGGGAGAGCCGGGGTCGGAACCAGGACCACCAGGACCAGGAGGAGGAGGAGGAGGAGGGCTGGCCGTGGAGCCAGGAGGAGGAGGAGGAGAAGAGGCGTTGGAACCAGGGGGCGGCGATGCGGGCAGAGAACCAGGTCTGTGGGAGCGAGGCGGAGAATCCCTACCGGAAAGAGGCTCCAGGGCGGTCCCCGGAGAAGAGGAGGACACGTCTCCGTCCTCCCCAGGAGAGTCTGGGGCTGGTTGCTGCTGGTCCGGCAGGTCCAGCTCGGAAGCCAGCCGTGGCGTGGGCTCCGTGGACCTCAGTACGGAGAGAGCGTGGATGGTGGCCCTCCAGTGAAGGCTGCGGAGGTGCCCCCTTATCGTCTCGACCTCCAGCTCCCCGTGACCGGCGGAGAGGTGGCGGTCGACCCTGGGACCTCTGTAGGTGCAGCCCCGGACAGGGCAGTCCATTCCCCGGACGTTGACTCGCCCGTGGGCAAAAGCCAGCAGGATTTTCCGCTCCGCCTGGTTCAAAACGCGGTGAACTCGCTCTAAATGCTTCGGCAGCTGGGCAAACTTACTGCGGCAGATGGGGCAGCGTCTGTAGGGTCGATGGTTTGGCATCTGGAAGCTTCCCCGGTGCTCAAAACCTCCAGCAGAAGCGTCTCTGTCCGGCTGCCGGGGCTGGAATGAGCAGGTGCAGCCTATTGAGGCCAATTAGCTGCAGGGGAACGGCGGGGCGCAGCAGGTGCAGCCTATTGAGGCCAATTGGCGGGGCGCAGCCGGTGCCCTCCGGCTAATCAGCGCCCTGGCAGCGTCAGCGGAGGCAGGGCAGCGCTCACGTACGCCCTGGCAGCGTCAGCGGAGGCAGGGCAGCGCTCACGTACGCCCTGGCAGCGTCAGCGGAGGCAGGGCAGCGCTCACGTACGCCCTGGCAGCGTCAGCGGAGGCAGGGCAGCGCTCACGTACGCCCTGGCAGCGTCAGCGGAGGCAGGGCAGCGCTCACGTACGCCCTGGCAGCGTCAGCGGAGGCAGGGCAGCGCTCACGTACGCCCTGGCAGCGTCAGCGGAGGCAGGGCAGCGCTCACGTACGCCCTGGCAGCGTCAGCGGAGGCAGGGCAGCGCTCACGTACGCCCTGGCAGCGTCAGCGGAGGCAGGGCAGCGCTCACGTACGCCCTGGCAGCGTCAGCGGAGGCAGGGCAGCGCTCACGTACGCCCTGGCAGCGTCAGCGGAGGCAGGGCAGCGCTCACGTACGCCCTGGCAGCGTCAGCGGAGGCAGGGCAGCGCTCACGTACGCCCTGGCAGCGTCAGCGGAGGCAGGGCAGCGCCAACCGCGGACATTGGCCGTTCGCCATAGGTAGGGTTATGGGACGGAGGAAAAGACCCCCGCGGGAGACCCCCTTAACGGGGTCCCAGAGGGCTGAAACTCGGTGGGTCGGTCCGGGGCCTTCCCCCGGACCGTGTGCCACCGTTGGTCCGGGCCCCCCGCCCCCCAGGGCCTGGATCCCGGCCCTGGGGGGCCCCCGGACTTTGAGACCCCCTGGAGACCCTACCCTATGAGCCAGGGGTCTCAAACTCGGTGGGTCGGTCCGGGGCCTTCCCCCGGACCGTGTGCCACCGTTGGTCCGGGCCCCCCGCCCCCCAGGGCCTGGATCCCGGCCCTGGGGGGCCCCCGGACTTTGAGACCCCCTGGAGACCCAACCATAAGAGCCAGGGGTCTCAAACTCGGTTTGGCCATAGCCCCCGACGTACCCTCCAAGGGTTCCAAAGCACGCGGAGATCGGACCAAGTTTGCGGCTCCAGGCCCGCCCGAAGTGTCGGGTGGTCTCCCATTCATTCCCTATGGAGGGCCCTTTTCCGGATGGCTGAAAACGACATTTCCGGCTCTCCTGGGAGATCGGGGCCCCCCATACGTGCATGTCATATACCGTTTTAAAGCTCCGAGCCTCCTGAACACGGAGGTGGTCTCGGATCGCCTCTAGGACCTTCCCCCGACCTTCTACGGGTCTCCAAAGGTAAGGTGGGTTATGGGACGGAGGCAAAGACCCCCGCGGGAGACCCCCTTAACGGTGTCCCAGAGGGCTGAAACTCGGTGGGTCGGTTGGGGGCAACCCCCACGACCGTGTGCCACCGTTG